>NW_027397086.1:20447218-20740139 GCF_003265705.2 Callorhinus ursinus | reverse complement strand
ACACACACACACACACACACACACACACACACACACACACACACGTATATATTATACGTTCATCATCTGGTAAAGAAGGGGTCTCAAGGCTTTGTGAAAATCAGCAAATAGTTCCTTGACCGAAATGTGAAGGCTTTAGAAGGTGGTATATGTGTGAGAGGGGCAGGACCAAGAAGGGGCTCTGGCATTCAGGACCAAAGTGGATGTCTGGTTGAAGAGCAGGATAATGCATGGGGCTATATGCAAAAAAGACTCTACCTCCACCCACTGATGTCAGCCACTTAGCCAAGACCCTTACTAAGATAACCAGAGCCCCTGTGCTGCCCCCTGCCAAGTGGGAGAATGCCTCTCTCCTACTCTCATGCCACATTCTATTGCACTGATTCTCAAGTTACATGGCCTCGGCCTTAGCATCACAGAATTATTTTATTTTAACTGACTGAAATATAATTGATATGCCAAAAACTGCACACTTAATGTATACGATTTGATAAGTTTAGACGTGTGCATGCACCTGTGATGCTATCACCATAATCAAGGTAATAAACATATTCATCATCACCTCTGAAAGTTTCCTTGTGTCCCTTTGTGTGTGTGTGGTAAGAATGCTTAACATGAGATCTACCGGTACTGTTAACTCTAGGCACTATGCTATAGAGCAGATTTCTAGAACGTATTCATCTTGCATAGCTGGAACTTTATGCCCACTGAGCAACAACTCCCCACTTCCTTCTCCCCTCTGCCCCTGGCACCACTCCACCACTCCACTCTCTGCCTCTATGACTCTGACTAATGTAGACACCTTATGTAAGTGGAATCACACAGTATTTGTCCTTCTGGAACTGGCTTATTTTATCTAGCATAATGTCCTCTGGGTTTATCCATGTTGTCACAAATAACAGGGCTTCCTTCTTTTTTAAGGCTGAATAATATTGTATGCGTTCACCACATCATTTTTAATTCTGATCAAAGCCAACTTTAATTTTGTTATCTTCACACTTAAAAGGTCATCTGATGGCCACTAGTTTTCCAATCCTAGCCCTCGTTACTAGCTTATAAATCTTAAGGTAACTTCTTCTCATTTACCTAATGTTCAATTTCCATCAGTTTTAATATACACCAGTATAAATACCATTACCGACTGCTTTGTATGAAATTCAGTATCTTACAGATCCCATGGAGTCGTGGGATAGAACCCGAAGCCTCCCCCTTTTATGTGAACTTTAATGGTACTATGGAGACCAAGGCGATTTTGCTTAGGTTAGGCAGGATTTATTTTCGTTTGTAAGAGAAACTTCTTGCAGTGAGTTTATTCAATTCTCCTAAAAATGGTGGCATTCTTTTAAATTATTCTATCAGAAGCAGCAGTTAACATAAATGGAATATTGGAATCAGCCTAAAAATGTATACATCTTCTTTATCTGTCCGTCAATGGACACTTGGGTTGTTTCCATATCTTTCCCATTGTAAATAATGCTGCAGTGAACATGGGAGTGCAGATATCTCTTTGAGATCCTGCTTTCAACACAATATTATTTTATACAAAAGAAAACAGAAGAACTATTTTTACACACAGCACTCCCCCTTCTCAGGACCAAGACAGGAATTCACAAGGGCTGATGCTGAAGAGAAATCTAAGTGAGAGCAGGATAAGAGTCACCCCTGCCCTTAAGACCTGGACCAAGCTATGCACCTAACTCCTTCGCCCCTTGCATGAACTTTCTGCAGAAGCTTCCGTGGTAGATGATGAAAACAGATTATGGGGCACAACCCCCGACTCTCTATCCAGCTTTGGGTCTCATGGGTTACTTGCCACACACGTTCTCAACAGTCCCATACAGTCTCTACATGAAAACAGGAAACTCAACCTCAATTCTGAGAGCCCTTTTCTTCTAACTAAAGGTCTGAAGAGGTGGTATTTATTTAGCGCCTATTACATGCCATCCATGCCAGAAACATTACCTCACTTCCTCATTACCAGTCGTGTAGGATAGGTTTTATTATTCCTGTTTTACCCAGCTCTGCTGTGACCCATTCTCTTATTGGGGACAAGATTGCAGGAGGCCTGAAACAGAACATGAAAAATATTATGGCCGATAAACATTAGCTGCTGTAACAAGTCCTGGGCAGGGTGTGTCACAGGCTAGAAGTTTCCGTTCTTTCTCAAAACATGAAGCCCACAAATTAGAGGGCACCCAGTCCGGGCCTTCACGTCAGCATCCGCTTCCCTGGACTCTTTTCTTTAATAAGCCAGCTATTTTTCCTCAGGAGAGAGCTCTTTGAATCCAACACAAAAGCCGAGTCTGGCACGTTCTATGAGCATTTAAGACTCAGCAAGCCAGTGACTGATGGGGTGAGGAGGGGCCGAGGAGGATGATAACTGAGAACTCACAGGTGTTGAAAGTTGAGCAAGGCTTTGCAGCCAGAACTCAACCAAAATAACAATACGCATGGTTCCGGGTGTTTGTTTAAAAGTTTGATACAGTTCCAGTTAGAATGCAGAGAGTCAGAAGAAGCTATCAGACCCACCGTTAAGAACAAGACCAAACCAGGTATGCTACAAAATCATGGTTTTGTAGAAACACATCAAAGAGGTACAATATGAATAAATCCAAATGAACTAAATTCCAGAAAGTGGCAAACTTTTCCTGGGGGAGGAGAGAGAGACCCACTATAGGCAGGGAGATGAGAAACCAGCTGAACGTTAACGAACTAGGTATAGAGTGCAGTAATGGATCAGAATTTCAGGGGTGCCGGTCACAGAGCAAGTCTGACCCCATCAACCACGTCCTTGCCACGGGCTTTCACCGAGTGCATGGGGATGGTATCTAAAGGCTTGAAGTACGGCAGAAGACCTAAGAAAGATTCCCCCTGAGAGGCATAGAGACTTGCCTAGTACAAGGCAGGGGACTACTGATAGCTGAGGGCAGGACCGGAAGACCTGAGGAAAATTCCTCTGAGCCTCTCTAGGACTTTACAAAGTGCTCAGCACTGGCCTTCCAGAAAAATGGGGGCAGGCAAAATATGTAGGAGTAAATCTAATGAAAAATGCACAGTACGTCCACACTGAAAACTATAAAACACTGCTTGGAACAATTGAAGCCTTAATTAAATACGTGAGTATCAGGTTCATGGATTCAAAAAGGCAACAGTGTTAGGTGTCCATACCTCCCAGCTGATGTTAAATAAAAAGATACCAATCAATTTTCGAGCTGACAAGCTGATTCTAAAATATATATGGAAGGCAAAGTCCTACAATGGCCAAAACAATCTTTAAAAACAAAAGCAAAGCTGGAAGGTTTATACTATGTTATTTCAAGCCTTAGAAAGCTATTGCAATCAAAATAGTGTAGTACTGGTATAATATAGACAAGTAGATCAATGGAACAAAATAGAGAAATTCAGAAATAGACCCACATGTATAGCATCAATTGACTTTTTACCAAGGTACTAGGTCAATTCAATGAGAAAAGTTTTTTTCAACAAATGGTGCTGATACACTGGACATCCATGCAGAAAAAATGAATAAAGAGCCCTTACAAAGTAACAAAACAAAAAAAAATACCCAATTAAAATGAGCAAAAGACTTGAATATTTCACGAAAACAAATATACAAATGGTCAATAAGTACCAAAAAAAAAAAAAGAAGCTTAATATGATTAGTCATCAGAGAAATACAAATTAAAACAAGAAGACTTTTACACCTTTCACAAAAACCAACTCAAAATGGATCATAGACCCAAATATAAAATGAAAAACTATAAAACTCCTAGGAGGTAACATAGGAGATAACCTAGATGACCTTGGGCATGGTGACACCATAGGGACGAAGACCAAATACATATTTTTTATTGTAAATCACAATATCACAGGAGATTTGGGGGGTCCCATGAACCCCCTGAAATTATATGCAGGATCTTGTGTATTTATATGCTTGGGGCAGGGGAGGGAAGGGGGTGTCCTTAGCTTTCATCAGATTTCCAAAGAGGCTTGTGACCTTTGAAAGTTTTAGGATACATGCTCTAGCCTCTATACTCTTCCCCGTGGCAACTTCCCATGATTTCAACTCTTCCTTACGTTCCAGTGACTCTCATACTATTGTAATTTTGGACAAGTTACTTAACCTCATTAAGGTCTTCACCTTTAAAATGAGAGATAATAGGGGCGCCTGGCTGGCCTGGTCGGTAGAACATAAGACTTTTGATCTCAGGGTCATGAGTCCAAGCCCCATGCTGGGCACAGAGCTTACTTTAAAAAAAAAAAAAAAAAAAAAGAGAGAGAGAGAGAGAGAGAGAGAGAGAATCAGCTAATAAAATCTATGACACAGGATTGTTGTGAGGATTGAATGACATAATTATATAAGCAACGAAAATGCACACCTGCTATGTAATAGACCAGGGGCCAGCTAACTTTTTCTGTACAGAGCCAGATAACCCATATTATTCCCTTGAGAAACATTCTTTTTTTTTTTTTTTTAAGATTTATTAATTTGACAGAGAGAGAGTGAGTGAGAGCAGGAACACAAGCAGGGGGAGTGGGAGAGGGAGAAGCAGGCTTCCCGTCGGGGCTCGATCCCAGGACCCTGGGATCATGACCTGAGCCGAAGGCAGACGCTTAATGACTGAGCCCCCAGGCGCCCGAGAAACATTCTTTCTTGCCATTACCTCCTAACTCTTAGTACCTATGACTCTGAAATCCCTCTTCCAAGTCTCACTTCCAGCATCTCTAACTGCCTGAAGGGAAACTTCACTTGAATGTTCTCAGAAACACACCAAGAATGGAAATAACCATTTCTCTTATCAGCTGAATAGTTCTCACTAAACCTAACACCCAGCCTGTTTGCATGCCCCAGACATGTCAGCACTCCCATCCTTTTTTGCTTCTCAGGCAACTCCCTCTGCTTCCCTTTCACCATCTACCTGTCAACCGACTGTTGAACTCTTACTTATCCTTCAAGACCCCAGTCAAATGTCACCACTTCTCAACAGCATTTCCGAACATTCATCCCACTACCGGCAGCAGCAACCTTGGGAGATGGACTGCGCCTTTATGGAATGTCTTATGGTTATTCGTGCACATATCTGCTCCTCCAACTAGAATGTGAGCTCCTTGAAGGCAGTATTTTTTAGGTAAAAATTAAGGCAGAAATTAGGCCAAATTAGTGAAAACTTAATATGACAGGGCCAGTATTACAGAGAGGCAGCTGAAGTACGTGTGGCAAGTTCAGGGTCAGATCCTACCTTTATTTAAAATTTTGTTCATCGTGGATTTCTTTTGCATTCATGTTGATTTTTTTTAAATATTGCATTAGGATATAATTTATCTTGATTAGTGAGTCTACTGGTGCCCTTTTAAATTTAAACCTAAGGTGGGTGCCTCGCTCTCCTCAGCCTTGTTCTGGCCCTAAATTAGTAACCAGCAGCTCTGAGATTCAAATCCAGGTTTTTCTGATTCCAAGCCATTCTTCCAAAAGTCAAAACGACCAGACAGTGTTCAGCCTCTCAAGGAGTGTCACAGATAGCAACAAGTAGATGGGAGAAGTGACATCGGCCACCAGGGGTGTGACTACAAGGGGCTGTGCACAGAGGAGTGAGTGGTTAATCTTGCCTGAACCCATCAGCAAAGAATCCATGAAAGAGGAAAGGCCTGAACTTAAGGGGTTTCCCTGATAGGGATTACTCTGCTTCCCTGAGAAAGCAGCAGCCTCTACAATAAATTCTGGACAATTTCTCATCTCCGTACAAACGACATCGTTGGGGTCTTTCCACTGACTCTGAGTGACACACGGCAGATGCTCGGTAAGTGGGGGTGGACTGTATGCATGGACAGGCCAATGAACGAAAGGCAATGTCCAAATACTGTGGCTTCCCAATCTCAGTGCACACTGAGGGAGCACCAAGGCTCCAAGCACCAGGGCGCTGCAGCACACGGACATCTGCGGACAGATGACAGGGGCAATCTTGCCAACCTCCTTCCTGAGAGGCATGCTGACAGACTGTCTGATCCCAGGGGCCTCCCCTGGGGACTGAGATGCCCGGGCAAGTGCACACACGTGGGCCCACACAACGCTGCTTTTTAGCAGTGCATGGAATGTGCCTCTGGACGGTATCTGCTATGAAGAGCCTCCAGTGTCCACTGGGCAGACAGATGGCACTGGCCCGGGAAAAGTCTAGTTCTGTGCCCACAGCAATAAAAATACCATCCCCAGACACAGTGGGCAGGGCTGGAGACACAGCAGCAGAGGAGGTGGCACGTGACGAGGGCTGAATAAGCCACCACTGTCAGATCAGAGCCCAGCAGAGAGGAAATGCAGAAGCCAGCACCTCTCCCTGGAAGAAGGCAGCCCAGGCCTGGAGAGGGTGTGATGCTCCACGGAGCAAATGCATGATTTGAACAACTAGCTCACTTTCCTCATCTATTAAATGGGGGTAAAATGGGGGGTTATAAGAATTAAAAGAGTTCAGGGATAGGGTGCCTGGGTGGCTCGGTCGGTTAAGCTTCTGCCCTCGGCTCAGGTCATGATCCCAGGGTCCTGGGATCGAGCCTGCTTCTCCTTCTGCCCCTCCCCTTCCACCTGCTCATGCTCGTCCCCCGCCCCCATGCTTTCTCTCTCTCAAGTAAATAAATAAAATCTTTTTAAAAAATAAAAGAATTTAGGGATAAAAATGTTTCCCACAGTGCTTGGCCCACAGCAAGTATCTAATAAACATTAGTTCTATTCTCAATCTACCTCCCCCATCGATCTAATTATCCCCAGGGTTTCCTCAGAGCGAAAAGTAAGGCTACATGGAAAAATACAGCAAAACTCACTCATGCTGCTTCATGGAGTTCCAAGGTAAGACGCAGCTCTGCCATTTACTGACTGCTACCTTCTGCAATTGACCAGATCCCTCAACTGTTTCTTCATCCATGTAGTGGGGATAATAACAGTGGTGGGGACTGATGGCTCTTTGAAAAGCAAAAAATTCATTCCAAGTTTGCTCATTCATTTAATGGTTGGGTCCACTTTTTTGAGCCTCCTGTGGGCCAGGTGCTATGTATCCATAGTTCATGTGGTGCTGCAACAATTCTCTGAGGTGGAAACTGAGCTGAGAGAGGTAAAGCGATGTTCAAAGTACCAAAGTAGTAAGGGGCAGAGCTAGATTTGAAGCCCGGATGTGTCTGGCTCCAAAGCCTCAGTTTCTTCCATGACTAGCAAGTAACTCACATGTTGAACAAGGCAGCAAGTTCTGTATTTCTAACAGTAAAAAGCAATAATTTTTAACGCCCTGCCCAGTGAGTCACAGAGGAGATGATATTTGAGCTTAGTCTTTACAGTAGATGCTGGTGGAGCCTCTGGCCCAGCAACCCTTGGCCTGATTGGCATGCCCATCCCCCAGCTGCTAAGGGCTCACAGCCTCACACTTTTGAGAAAACTACCCACAGCAGACAAAAGCCACCTGGCCTGACAGAGCCTGGGACAGAGCCCCTCCTCCACCCCATAAAAACCAGCAGTAACCCTCAGTCAATGCCTGACTGCTTCAGAGTAGAGAAGGCTGGCCCCCTGCTTCATGGGTGCTCTTCATGCTCCTGAGTTGCCTGTAGGATCAGGTTGGGGCAGGAGTTTAGCTGAAAACTCCTCTTTGATTGGCTCCATACCTGCCTTATACCCTCACTCCCTTCCAAGATTTTCCTCTGAGAGCACTCCCTCAATAAACCACATGCAAAACTATCCCCATCTCAAGCTCTGCTTCAAGGAACCTGACCCAAGACAGTCTTAGGAATGAGTGCAATGTGTTTTAATGAAGAAAAAAGGAAAGGATCTTTCAGTAAGAGGGAAGTCTTCAATAAGAAAAATTATAAAGCTCCTGCTTTGTATCAGGCACAGCAGTCTGCCCTGAGAGAGGCAGATAATACACAATAAAAAGTGCTCCCAGCTTCAAGGGGGAAGAAGGACTCACAGAGTTCTGTCACAACGGAGGGGTTTTGTGAGGAGGGATATACTCAGGATTGCACTTGAGGAAGACGCCCCTTGTCCTAACCAGGTCTACGTGAGATTAATCAGATTGGAAGAGGGAGAGACTAGAGGCAGGAAGAGTGCATGTGAGAATGTATTATCATCCAAATGACTTAATTAGAGTGAGGACACATACTAGAAAGGAAAAAAGCATAACATTAAGGAAAAATCAAGTATTAATATTTTTCAAACTTCAATGTAATCTATTCCTGATGATGTTCCCTCTCCCCAACGAGTGTTTATTCTAGGACTCAGGGATATAAATGACTCTAAATCCAATTCAACTGGAAACCGCCTGGGTTCAAGGGCCCTGTGCTGCATACTCCTCCCTGTCCTGGAAGCACCCACAATCTGGTGGACATGAGACCAGGGGATAGCTGCCTCAAGGATCCAAAACCAAGCCAGCCATAACATTTTCCTTTTAATGTCAGCCTTCCCCTAGCCCCATCTGTAATACTTCTCACTTAATGGGCTCTGATCCAATGTGTCATTGATAAATAATGTAATTTGGGCAAGACCAGGGAGTCCCAACAATACAGTGTTTTTTTGTAAGGGCTGCTGCAGTTTGAAAAAGGGATCCAAGATCAGAAAGACCTGGACTCAAATCCTAGTGCTGCTTCTCGCTGGAGGCAAATACTTTAACCTTTTTGAGCTTCATTTTCTCATTTGAAAATTGAGGACTATAAAATGTACCTTTAAAGGTATTTGAGAGAATTCAATAGGACAAGAGAAATAAAGTGCTTAGGACAGTGCCTGGCTCAAAGCAGATGCTCAATAAGTGGTCGCAATTTTATTACCATGATTTCAATCCTGCTTTAGTCATTCCCAAATGAGGACCAAGGGGAGATACCGATCTCCAGCCAGCTTCCTCATCTGACCTTTCATCTCCTGATTTGCCAATCACCGCGTCACTTGAAGAGCTACTGTTAAAAACGGATGTCACCATATGCCATGAGAGCTGGTATGTGGTTTGGGGACAATTATATAGGAAATATGTATCCTGGCGCAATACTCTGAGAAGCAAACCTTTGTTCTCTCCGCCACTTTACTTTCAAAGCAAAGAGGTGACATCTGTCCATGCTCCACATGCCTGGGATGCCAGAGAGCCACAGCCAATGGGTGTACCCCACGATGGAAGGGCCCAGTGTCTCAGCTATACTCAGAGACCAAGAACATGGGGGAAATGGGGCAATCACCTATCCAATTCCTGCAAGATCTCCTCTAGGCCTGCTGCAAGGAAAGACAGAAACCAAGGAGGCCATTACTGCAGCCCCCTACTCCCATCAGGATTCTAAGATCTGAAGCCTCAATATCTCTGCTAGTTTAGCTCAAGGAAGTACATCTGAAATCTCAGGGCCATGGGCCATTCTCCTAAACTCCAGAAGGTCCTCTGGACTCCATTTACTGCCACCCTATAAAGTAGTGAGCTCCCCATTGAAGGGGGAATGCAAATACTTCCTGGGATATTACTAAGCATATATGCAATCCCTATCAAAATTCTAATGACATTTTTCACAAAAAATAGAACAAGTAATCTTAAAATTTGTATAGAACCACAAAAGACCCTGAATAGCCAAAGCAATCTTGGAAAGGAAGAACAAAGCTAGAGGCATCATGCTCCCTGATTTCAAAATATATTACAAAGCTATAATAATTAAAAGAGTATGATATTGACATAGACACATAGATGAATGGAAGAGAAGAGAGAGCCCAGAAATAAATCCATGCATGTATGCTCAATTAATTTTTGATAAAGGAGCCAAGAACATACAATGGGGAAAGGACAGTCTCTTCAATAATGGTGTTGGAAAAACTTCACAGCTACATTTTTTTAAAGATTTAATTATTTATTTTAGAGAGAGAGAGTGGGGGAGGGGTAGAGGGAGAGGGAGAGAATCCACAAGTAGACTTCCTGCTGAGCAGGGAGCCCAATGCAGGGCTGGATCCCAGGACCCTGAGATCATGACCTGAGCCAAAATCAAGAGTCAGCCACCCAACCAACTGAGCCACCCAGGCACCCCTGCACAGCTACATTTAAAAGAATGAAACTCAGGGCACCTAGGTGGCTCAGTTGGTTAAGTGTCCCACTCTTGATTTCGGCTCAGGTCATGATCTCAGGGTCGTGAGACTGAGCTCCACATCAGGCCACACTCAGCAGGGAGTCTGCTTGAGGATTCTCTCTCTCCCTCTCCCTCTACCCCTCCCCCCAACTCTCTCTCTCTCAAATTTATCTTTAAAAATAAGTCAATAAAAATAATGAAACTCAATCACTAGCTTACACCACACACACACACACACACACACACAAACCACATACTCAAACCATACTCAAAATGAATTAAAGACACGAAACCGTAAAACTCCTAGAAGAAAACAAGTAATGGTAAGCTCCTTGACATCTCCTTGGCGATGACTTTTTGAACTTGAAACCAAAAGCAAAAATCAACAAGTGGGACTACAACAAACTAAAAAGCTTCTGCACAGCAAAAGAAACCACCAAAAAAGTGAAAAGGCAACTTACTGTATGGGAGAAAACATTTGCAAATCATATACATGAAAAGGGGCTAATATCTAAAATATATAAAGAACTCCTACAACTCAATAGCAAGATAACCCAATTTAAAAATGGGCAGAAGATCTGAACAGACATTTTTCCAAAGAAGACATACAGATGGCCAAGAGGTACATAAAAAGATGCTTAACACCATTAATTATCAGGGAAACGCAAATCAAAACCAAAATGAGATAGCACCTCACACCTGTTAGAATAACTATTATCAAAGAGACAAGAAATAACAAGTATAGGTGAGCATGTGGAGAAAGGGAAACCTCATGTACTGTTGGTGAAAATGTAAACTGGTGTAGCCACTACAGAAAAGAGTATGGAGGTTCCTTGAAAAATTAAAAATAGAACTACCATATGATCAAGTAATTCCACCTCTGGGTAATTATCCAAAGAAAATGAAAACACTAACTCCAAAAAATATAGGCACCACCATGTTCACTGCATTATTTACAATATCCAAGATATGGAAACAACCTAAGTGTCCATCTATAAATGAATGGGTAAAGATGGTGTGTGTGTGTGTGTGTGTGTGTGTGTGTGTGTGCATACAGTAATATTCTACTGTTGTGTGTGTATATATGGACTATTACTGAGCCATAAAAAATGAGATCTTGCCTATTTGTGACAACATGGAGAGACCTACAGGGTATTATGCTAAATGAAATAAGTCAGACAGAGGAAGGCAATACCATATCATTTCATGTATATGTGGAATCTAAAGAACAAAACAAATGAATAAACAAACGAAAAGAGCAGAAACAGACCTATAAATACAGAGAAGAATCTGATGGATGCCAGAGAGGAGGGGATGGGGCGATGGGTAAAAATGGGTAAAGGGGAGTGGGAGGTATAGGCTTCCAGCTATGGAATGAATAAGTCACAGGGATGAAAAGCACAACACAAGGAATATAGTCGGTGGCACTGGAATAGTGCTGTATGGGGGCAGCTGCATTTGCTGTGAGCACAGCATAACGTATAGAATTGTCAAATCACCAAGTTGTACCCCTGAAACCAATGTAACATCATGTGTCAGCAAAAAGAAAAGAAAAAAGAGAAAAGAAAAAAGAGTGGCGAAAAGAAAAAAGAAAAGGAAAGAAAAAAGAAAAGAATAGAAACGAAAAGGGAGGGAGGAAGGAAGGGCCACGTTATGAGGTAGTGAATTACCTATTGAGGGGGAAATACAAATACTTCTTGAGGTATTATTGAGAAAAAGACCACATTCTGAAAGAATCACTTTTTCCTCAAAGAGCTGATGTTTTTTAGCTTCCTAAAGCTGTGTGAGGGAAGTCACAGAAGGACTTATAGAACCACAATAGGGTGAGGGCCCAATCCTGTATTCCACTCACTGTAATTCCCGCAAATTTTTCTTCAGTACCACAGATGTGTTTGCTTGGACCTGGGCAGGAGCACCAAAATGGGTGCAAGGTGGTGTCACATGGCAGAAAGGGTATGAGCTGAGGGTCAGGGGCCTTTCCTCGTCTCAGCTCTTATATCAGGGCTGGGTGAATTTTGCCTGTTCTAGCCCTTTTTGGACATTAATTTTCTCCACCATAAAATAAGGCAATTGGACGATATTAATTTTTCCCAAACTTTTGTCAGGTGAGCCCATCTTCACAGTTTTCTGTATCAACAATATGCCACATTGTGCTTTTTGTCATATGTACTTCATCGGCACTGGTCATGTATTTGGTTAAAATGGCCTCACTTCACCTTTTTCTTCCCTGAAATTGATTTTAACAGGAAACTTGATAGAATTACCATGAAAGGAAACCACTATCACTTGCCAGAGAACAGAAGGCAGCCATAAAAGTAAAAACAACAAAAAGAACAATGCTTCTGATTATGTCTGGGAAGTGCTATCTCTTGAGGACAGGCTGCCTGAGATCTGCTGTTCCCGAAGCAGGGAGATTCATAAATGGTCAAGAGGGGTTAAGGACACCCCAATACCCACTTGAGACTTCCCTCCGATTCATCAAAAAAGACTGAAAGAAAACTTAAAAGGGAGTAACTTCTCACTACAGGACTTGATGATTATGTCCTATCCTTATCACCTAAATGATCTCAATATTCCTATGATTTAGGAAACAATTGATCATTTCTAATTTCATTTGGCCCCACTGTAGAGGAAGGGTGATCATAATGAGTGGAAAATTTGAGTTACAGACTATTCTGAGAGAAATTACTTTCAACATCTGAACATTGTCAGAATGTTTTCCAATTAGAAGGAACTTGAATATACAATAAGCAGATAGAAATCATTTGTAATCATTTATTTTCAAATAAACACTTCTAAATGATTTGGTAATACCTAAAAAGTCATTCAGCCCCTTCAGTAATTTAAACACTACTCCCCCAAAATCTTGTTTACATTATCAACATGCTTAATGAAGCATTTTGTCAGGGGGTATGCAAAGATAAATTTAACCAGAGCCTATGTCATCAAATTAACACAACTTCCAAATTAGTAAAGTTCAGATGAATCATGACATCAGGGACATTATTACATAAACAACATGCGAATGGATGTTTTGGCTGTAGGTTCATTAGGATGAATTCATTAGATTCACACTGCAAAAGCTTCATTATACGACTCTCCAAGGCACTCATCTCCTTGAAACCATTTAAATGTGATAATACTAGTCTTATTTGGACAGAGATAAAGTAAGGGAGGGCAAAGCACCTCAAATATCTCTGCATGAGCTTAGAACAGTTGATATGTTTAGCCTCTGAACCTTAGTTCGTTTCCTAAGTACTTGCCTTTTTGCTTTTGCTAATTCTTTGTTTGCTATTGGGCAGGTTCCTTTCTTTTTCTGGAATCCAATATTTAAGAAAAAAGGGAGAGGGACATTGGACTAGAGCAGAAGTCAGTAAACTTTTCCTGTAAACGGCCAGATAGTAAATGTTTTCAGCTTTCTACACCATATGGTCTCTGTTGCAACTACTCACCCCCCTTTGTGGCAACAAAGTAGCCACAGGCAATATGTAAACAAATGAGTATGGCTGTGTCCCAATATAACTTCATTTACAAAAACAGGTGGTAGACCAGATTTGGCTCACTGGCCTATAGTTTGCCCTTCCTGGACAAGAGGACCTCTAACTTCCAGCCCTGATAATGCCTTTCACCTAAAAGGAAGGAAGTCGCCCAAGGTCTCTCATTTGACAGAACCAGGACTGAAACCCTGGTCTTTGAATTTTAAGTTCAAGGATCATCCCTCCATAGCAGGCTATGGACCTAACCAAGAAACCTCTTGCTCTAAGACAAAGTATCACAGGCCTTCATAGAAAATGGAAGAATTTACCACTTCGGGCATAATTAGTTTAAAATTACTTTAGCAGGAAGTCATTAGGCTCTCCGACTAAGGTGGCATTAACTTCTCCCCAGTCGCCCAAAACTGATCAGATTGAAAGAGCAAACTTCAAGAAGGCTGTTGAGGGAACAGATATGGATGTTCATCAGAGTCCCACAGCTAAAAGGAAACTATTTCCTCTTCACCCCACATGTGCATAGTATTATGTGGTTTATAACCAAGCATTTTCCTATCTGTTATTTGATTTCATGTTCACAGTATCTCTGTGAGACAGGGCCCGCCGCTGTCTCTTTGTGACAAAAGAAACTGAATGCAGGGCGGGGGGTGGGTTAGCCTGGTGATGGGTATTAAAGAGGGCACATTCTGCATGGAGCACTGGGTGTTATACGCAAACAATGAATCATGGAACACTACATCAAAAACTAATGATGTAATGTATGGTGATTAACATAACAATAAAAATTTTAAAAAAAGAAAGGAAACCGAATGCCTGTGCTAAGGTCACTTAGTAGGTGACAGCAGAGACAGGAAACAATGGTCTATGCCACAGTCACCATTTATTCATTCACTTAGACAACAAACATTTGCCAGGCGATTGATAAGGCAGGGGGCAGGCAGTTAAAATAAGCCATATTGTCCCAGCCCTCGGGGAGCTCACAGTCCAGTATGGGGGGTAAGAGACAGTAACTAGAAAAAGAAACAATTAACTAAGTCATTACGGACAGTGCCAGGTGCCAAGAAGAAAACAAACATGGTACGGTGACACTGATCATAAATAGTGGGATCAGCTGTCCCTGGCCTCTTACGATCAGTCCAGTGAAAGATCAGAGACCCAGTTCTGCCCTACAAGGAAGGCCTCCCACCCGCACTGGTCCCTCGGGACCTGAGATCCCTGTGGAGGGGATCCCAGCTCTGCTCAAAGTAAAGATAGCATCCATCTAGGCTAGACAAGGAGGGCTCCCAGGCCCAAAAGCCGCAGGCTCTCTCTACCCATCACAGTCCACAGTCTCCATCAGGAGCCCCCAGCCAGTCAGGTTAGCTAAGCACCTCCCTGCCCCGTGTTCCCCGTGCTCTTTCCCTACTCTACAAACAAGAACTCTAAAGCTCAGAGAACTGAAATGACCAGCTTGCAGATCACACAAATGGGAGGGGGCAGAGTCCTAATTCAAACACAAATCGGGCTGATTCAAAATCCACAATTTTGTCATCTCATGAGGCTGCTTCTCCTTAAGAATAGAAACATTTGGTGTAGTGCATGGCATTCTAGAGACTTCAGATCTTAATGAATAAGGTAGGATAGGGTAGGGGTGGGGCAGGGTAGGGTAGCACAGAATAGTGTTTTCCCTCAGATAACACAAAAATTAGGCTGAGAAGCTGCAGTTTAATGCATTATATTAGTTTTCCCCCTTTCCACTTTCCTTTCCAACCTTTAGTTCCATCCATCTACCCCTTAGAGGTGCTCTTGAGAATCTCCCTAGAGATGCTTAAAGACTTAACTCAGTAACATTTTAGTCATCTGTGGAATCTCAAAAGGAATTCTACTAAGAACCACTATTTATTGAATACCTACTACAAGCTAGGTACTGTGCAAGGTATCTTCCTAACGCTGTCTCATTTAATCTTTACCAAAACCTTACTAGGTGGTCAACATCGGCCCTATGGTAGACAAGGAAACCGAGGCCCCGAGAGTGAGGTTCCCACAGCCACAGAGAAAAGGCCAGAGCAGGGCTTGGACCCTGGCCCTAACTCTAAAGCTGTCAGGCTACTTCTCAAGAAATCGAAGTGGCTTACTTCGCAGGGAGCGAGTGTAACCTGGTCCTTACTCAGGTGCCCCTCTGGGCCAGCACCTGGTGACCCACCTGGGAGAGCTGTACACCAGTGCTACTCAAAATGTGGTCCCCCAACCAGCAGCAGGAGCATCACCTGGGGGCCGGTTAGAATTCACATTCTCAGGCCCCACTCAGGCCTCCTGAGTAAGAATAGCTGCGGGCAGGGCCCGGGACTTTGTGCTGGCAAGCTCTCCCATGTGTGCCCATCAAACACTGAGACCTTCTGCTGCATATGGCATCTCTGTGCTGTCAGTGGCAACCAGCACCATTAGCCAGCCGCAGATTGAAAACATTAGACACGGAAAAGGAATGCATCTCCCTCTGAGGATGCAAGTCCCTTGTGGAATGGGGCATTGAACCCAGAGAGCCTCACTGGAGGTTCCGTTCCCAGAGTTAGGAACTCATCCATCCTCTGCAGCGAGAAGGAAGAGACGCTGACACTGAAACAGGCAAATCGGAATGTTCCGCGAAGCCAGTCCTGCCTCAGGAAACGCTGGGCCCGATTTTGCTTGCCCTCCCAGCATCCTCAACTCACTAGGGGAATTCTATCTCTGGTCAATTAGTGAATCTAAACCTCCCAACAAACCAGGGCTTGCTTTTCTCTTTGTGGTTCTTTATTGTTCATTTGCGTGCTTTCTCACAGTAGATATTGAAAACAAAAGTACTCTTCTCAGTTTCCATCTTGGCAGTCCTTTTGCTTTTGAGTTTGTTGATTGCCTTGGGATTGATACTACAAAGTATGGATTACAGATGCTTGAAGAATATTTATTGACTCCAAGGGAGAAAAAAAAAGTTGTGAAATAAAGTAGTTATTTAAACCCATTTCTACTACTAATAACATCTTGCCTCGTTTTTCTTAAATCAACCTTAAGTAAGTGTGGTTAAAAAATATCTGACTTCACTTTATTTTGGAAACATCCTAACGATGGAAAGCAATGGCCCATTATCTCAGCACACTAACAGAATTATTTTCATTTTTGCCCATTCCGTTTCAGGCCTCGTTTTTATATTCATATACAATTTTGCATGGTAGTAATTACACAGTAGAAGTGATCTTTAAGTCTTGTTTTTCTCCTGGTTAAAGCTTCAGCATATGTGAGTTTATGTATTATCTTCATGATGATCATTTTAAATTTCTGGACAATGGACTCATGGGTTGGCATGCCACTTAAGCATGCCAGAGTGAGTCCACAAGTATTTATTGGACTCCTACTATGTGCCAGATGTAAGTCCAGGTCCCCGGGAACCTAACAGTGACCAAGATAATGTCCCTGCTCTCAAGACCCCAGCAGCACACAACTCGAGGATGCCATTTATGTCCCTGTGTATGTGAATGACACCCCCAGAGTGCAGTGCACAGTCTGTATGGGCCACAGTAGGGAGTTGCTTACTTGGGGCAGACTCCTTTAATTCCTTTAGGGGGTAAGTGAATGGAACTAAGGGCCAGGAGCAGGCCTAGGGATATACATAGCTTCACTGCTTCTTGCTCTATATTACCAGATTGTTCTCCTAAGGCATTGTACCCATTTTCACTGCTCCTGGTAGACAGCAAATGTTCTGTTTTCAACAGAAACTCATCAGCATTGAGTGTCAACATTTTTTTTTTCCAAAAACTTGCCAACTGAGTTAGTTCACAATAGTCCCTGAAGAGAAGCTGTGGATTTAAATATGCATGCTCCCTGGTGATCATACTCTTCCTTCAGATGCTTGCTTCAGTATCTTAAGATGACGCTGTCAGATGATGATGGTCAGAGTTAAAATGGAACACTGAGATGTTTGAATCATCTTCCTAGAGCTAAAGGCAGAAGAAGGCTTTTTCACTGGCTTTAGGTTTTCTTTACAGGCTAACCTGAACCCTTGTGGTGGACAGGAGAAGGAAGGAGAAAGGGTGAACAGCCTCCTCCCACAACCCTGACCATCTCCTCCTCCTCAACTCTGCTCCTCAGGAGCTGGCTCTCTCCTCTCTCATCACTGGCTCCTCCACCACCTTTCCATGACCTCAGGAGCCCAGACACTTCCGTCTTGGGCAGGTCTTCCCTGACCCCTGCCTGGAAGACAGGGCTGGATGTTGCCCACACCCCCTCCTTGCTGGGGAAGGCTTCAGCTGAAGCCCCTCGCCCTAGGTACAGTGAACTTGCCTTTTCACCTGGGTCTTCCCTATCGGACCATGGAGGCCAGGACCTGTCCTTGGACAGGTCCCCAGCAGTGACACGTGCCTGTTTCATGATGGATGCCCAATAGATGTCTGCATGGCCCAATGAAGCAGAGGGTCAGAGAGAGGATAATTATTCTGGCAGATTGATAATAGAAGATAAGAAGCCATGGCCACCAGTTTGATACGATCCTTGGCAATCTGGCCCTTCAGGAATCCCCAGTGAATTCAAGATTCTGGCTTCCTGTTTTTCATAAGCTCAGGGACATTAGCAATTAGCAGGTCTTGTTTATTTTTCCTACATAATCCAAATCACTCTTTTCTTTTTATGTTCAGTCATCCTTAATTCAGACTCTGTTATAGCTCACTGACGTTCTTCAAGTTCTCACATTATTCTGCCTCATTTTTTTAACCCTACCTAAACCCCCATTTCAGGACAGAAAAGCATGTTTCATTGCCCTCGGGCTTCAAAATGAAAGAAATAAAGAGAGTCTCATATTCCACGAACACCTTACAGTAACACTCTCTTCTCAAACCTCACACCAACCCTGGGCAGAAGGTGGTATTAGTATCCCTTTTCACAGGAAGAGAAAAGAGCCTCAGAGAGGTTCAGCTACCTGCCTAAAGTCACACAGCCAGTAAAATAGCAGGCAGGACTTAAGCTCACACAGCTGTGGGTTCTATCCTCTGTATTCTTGCTGCAATCAACACCACATGCCTCACATGTGTCAGAAAACTGGGCTCTTTTCCTGGGCTGGCCATGTACTTCCATGAGAATACTCAGAACCATTGCTTTCACATGGCAGGTTGCCCTGCTTAGCAAATGGAAATAAAATTGATGCTGTCCCAACGTCACAGGATTATAAAAAGGAGAACCATGGGCCCCAGAGCCAGGCAGGGGAGCTGGAGTCTTTGATGTATTCTTGTGTTGCTCATCAGAACAACTTGTTCCAAGGCATAATGTCTACTTTGAGAAAGCCCCAACAGGGCTCCAAGGGCTGGGCTCCTACAACACCCATAAATCACAGTGACATTCAAATGCACGACATCTCTGTCTGCTCTTCATAACCGGAATTCACACACCTCAGGTGAGTTGGAGAACTGGGCTTGTGAGCATGTCCTCTAGATTTGAAAGTGGAAAAATGTCAGCACTGGAAGGGTGTTAGAAAATACTCAGCCCAATCCTCTTGGTTTACCCATGAAGAAACTAAAGCCCAAGGTCCTAGCCCCACTCTGACCCTCAATCTCCCCATCTGGGGGTAGCTTGGACTCATTCCTCCATGAAGGCTCAAAATGTGGTCCCCCAACCAGCAGCAGGTGGTTAAATCTTAAAAAAAAAAAAAAAAAAACTTTTTTTTTTTTTTTTAAGATTTTATTTATTTGAGAGAGAGGAAGAGACAAGAGCATGAGCAGGGGGTGGGGGCAGAGGGAGAGGGAGAAGCAGACTCCCCACGGAACAGGGAGCCCGACACCAGGCTCCAGCCCAGGACCCTGAGATGAGGAGCTGAGCCAAAGGCAGAGGCTTAACTGACTGAGCCCCCCAGGCGCCCCCATGAAGGCTCTTCCTAACTTAACTATCTGTGAGGCTCAAACCCAGCTCTTCTGACTGGAAGTATCCGGCTCCAGCTCAAGAACACAGCCAGAAACAAGAAACAAAGGTGGAGCTGAGAATGCTTCTTCTATAGGCGGGAAAGAGCAGCCAGCACACATCTGGGGCCACAGAGGAACATCCTCGGTTCTATAAAAGATAATGGATCAAGACCAGTTTCACTCCCCTTCCCATAAATAGTCCAAACTGTCGGACCAAGACGCAAGGTACTGGCCGAGGGTATTAAGTGTACAGAAAACAAAACGAAGGCTAAGCTTTGGGTAGCCAATTGACCAAGGCTCATCCCCCAAGTGGAGATCAGCAAAAAACCAAAAAGGATCCAACATTTTACAAGCCAGCACCACTGTCTTAATTTAAGGACAATAATTTGAATAGGAAAGGAATACAGGAGCAGGCCATTCATCAACTCTTAAATAATAAACGTAAAGTTGCAGAAGTTGAATTGCACAGTAACACTCTCTTAAATAATAAACGTAAAGTTGCAGAAGTTGAATTGCACAGTAACACTCTCTTCTCAAACCTCACACCAACCCTGGGCAGAAGAGTTAACAACTACTGGCTTGGAATAGGAGGAGCCCCCCCGCAAAAAAATCAGTCATGGAGCTCGCACGCCTCCTAGTGGCAATACTAAGGATTACTGCCGGGGAGGATACCTCTCCACCCACTTGGGAGCCATTAGGCCTGTCCAGGCTTCACTGTAACGCGGCCAATGGACAACAGTTGACAGCCTTGCACGTACCATGCTCTGGGATATGTGCCTTCATATACCTAGTCTCACTAATGCTCATATTAGGTGACTATCATTAGACCTATTTTATAGATGATGAAGAAGCTCAAAAAGCTTAAATCATTTGTCCAGAATTACCAAGCTAGTAAGGATTCCAAATAAGATCTGGGGAATTCCTGGTCCACAGCTCCTTCCTCAACATCACACTGAGTACAAAGTGTTGAGGACACAGAGATGAATAAGATCCAGCCCCCGTTGGGCTGTTTGATCTTACTGTGTTCCCATATTTTAACTAGGCAGGCCGACTCATATTAAATAATCAGACACAGAGTCCTAAGTGCTGTTCGCACTGAGGCAGGAACTGAGTGAGCGCAGTCACTGTGCTCAGAGCTCCCAGCCCTCCCCCACCCCAGGGCGTCCCAGATGAGAAGCCAGGTGGAGCAGGGAGCTGGTGTACGAACCTCTCTGCTTGTTAATGCTCATGGCTGGAAGAACCGCCTCCCGTCAGTCCGACACCTGGGTAAGAAACAAGGCCCTGGGCTGAGTAACTGCAAAAACAGACATCATTAACCAGCCGCAACCTTCAAACGCTCCAAGTCAAGGCAAAGTCGAAGGAGAGTTAACAAGGCTTCCAATTTGTCTTTTACGGGGTTTGACATGTCAGGTCAAGGAAGATAGGAACCCTGTGGGAAGTCGGCACAGAGAAAGTCAGGCTATTATTTTGGCTTGTTGATAGGAGTGACAGGTTAAGAAATGACTGTGGCCAAAAAAGACCTGGGCATCGATTTTTGCAAGGTACCAGAGTGCCATTTTCTGCCTGGCAACAGCAGCAAACCATCCCACAAGAGAGAAAAACAGTCAGAGACTTCTTCAGGTGCTAGCTAACCTTCCCTTACACATACGTAACCTACACTGGGTGGCGGGGGGTGGGGTGGGCGGGTGTTCTTCCTTTGTTGATGCTTATAAACACATTTTATAGAAATAACATTATACTTTGGACACTATTTTGCAAATTGTTTTCTTTACCTATATTGCAATTAATTTCTCAAATTACTTAAATATTCCTCTCCCTCATTTTCTGATAATTGCCTAATGTTCCAATTTGTAGATATAACTAATTTTAAAATATATAATTTTAAAATAGAAAATGAAATTCATGTGGCTTCAAATTTTTATTATAAAAATATTTTGTAAAAATTCCCTAAAGCTAAGTCTTTGCTACATTATCATTCTCTACATTTAAATCTGTGTCTGACTCTTTTTTCCAAGTCCTTTAGCCAATATCTTTTATTCATGTAAGACAGAGGTTAAGGGTATGAACTTTGGTGTCAGGTTCAAATCCCAACTCTGCAACGTACAAACCAGTGGACTTCAGGCCCAGCAGTGACTGCACCTAAACCTCCTTCCCTTGTCTGTAAAAAATGGGTAATGATGGTGCATGCCTTCTGTGGCAAGAAGTAAATAACACAGATAATAGATAGTGCTCAATAAATGTTAGTTATTTCTACTTTTCCCTATGAATTCAAAAATTCAAAATACTACCTTTATCCCATTCCAAATCTGTATACATACTGTGTCTTTTTCTGAGGCTTCTATTCTGTTCCATTGCTCTGCCTGATTACTCCTGCACCTTTTAATTATTTTATAAATGGTTTCAGTAAAACTGGGGTATGCCTCTCCTTGTTACTCTTTTACATTTCTGAGCTTTTCTCACATTTACTCTCCCAAAATATTTGAGAACCATTTTTGTCAATTCAAAAAAACTCATATTTTTTAATCAAAATTTTATTAAAGGGGCTCCTGGGTGTCTCGGTTGGTTAAGCATCTGCCTTCGGCTCAGGTCATGATCTCAGAGCCCTGGGCTCGAGCCCCGCATCGGGCTCCCTGCTCCACGGGGAGCCTGAGTCTCCCTCTCCCTGTGCTCTGTCAAATACATGAATAAAATCTTTTTAAAAACAATTTATTAAAGTTAAAGGCTTCTTTTTATTAGAAAATTCCTCAAATCAAGTAATCAGAGAAGATCTCATTTACTCTAGTCTTTCATGCCTCTCTATAACATGTCATAGTTTTCTCACACAGGCCTGCATATTTCTCAGATTTATCCCTTTTTTTAAATTTTTCTCTTGCTATTGTGTTTGAGACCCAGACCTTCCATGCCATCATATTTTCTAGCTCTTTTCGCTGGTATTCATTCATTCATATATGCACCAAAAATATCTATGGAGCACTCATTCTGTGCCAGGTACTGGATAAAGGGCTTAGAATACATTTGTGAATTAAACTCTCTCTCTTTCTCATGTACA
Source organism: Callorhinus ursinus (assembly GCF_003265705.2). Lineage (NCBI taxonomy): Eukaryota > Metazoa > Chordata > Mammalia > Carnivora > Otariidae > Callorhinus > Callorhinus ursinus. Next base: position 20,717,649 of record NW_027397086.1, on the reverse strand, counting down.
CACACCTGCCTATGGAGCTTACATTCCTAGTGGCAGGAAGACAGAAAATGAAAAACAAACATGATCAACATAGGTAATATAATATTACAGAAGATGTTAAGTACTATGGGTGGGGCAAGGCAGAATAAGAGGAATCAGGAGTTTTGGGTAGAGCACAATTTTAAATTGGGTGGTTAGAGTAGGCCTCAGTGATGCAAAGCAAGTAAGGTAGAGTGCTCTAAACAAACGTTGCAGCCAGTGCAAAGGCCCTGAGTGGTGAACATGGCAGCCAGCACGGAAGAGCAAGGAAGCCATGTGACTAGGAAAGCCAGCGAGTATTGTATAGTGCTTTAAGGACATGACTCAGTATCCATACTATTAGCGAAATCTTGGAAAAGGCAGCACCCACAAAGACATCCTTGATCCTCAACAGTCTTCATCCTTCAGAGGCACCACGATCACACCTCAACTGAACCTTATGACTCTGAACCAGGGACCCCTCTCTCAGTCCTCAAATCCAACATTTCTCATTGTGGATGCCATTGATCTTTGGGGCAAAACAATTCTCCACTGTGCAGGACTATCTCATGTACTGTGGTACAATTAGAATCCCTGCCCCCTGCCTATTATGGGCAACACCCTTTGTCGCCATGACAATCAAAGCAATCCCAAACATTTTCCAAATACCTCCCAGCTGAGAACCCCATGTGGGACTCTCAGGAACCATTATCTTAGGCAAGTCTTGCTATCAGAATTTTGCTGGCGTATTCATGAAAAGTCATACTAGGTTGGTGACTCAGTGGGGAGCCCTGTGCTTCACATACCCGCCAGACTGGCAGGAAAACCGACATTATGCTTTGAAAAGTGGAGTTCAGAGAAGTGAAGAAATTTGTTTGTTCAACATAACATCGCTGGGAAGGAATCAAGACAGAAGCCCTTTTACACATGGCTCCTTTTACACTGGCTCCTTTTACACATATATGATAGTGGGACTATCAGCAATCCTAAATTCACTCAGCTCATTTCAATCTCAATAAAACCTTTTCACATAAAGAGAGAGACAAAGGGGGAAAAAATAGGCCTACTCCTATGTAATTTAACATTAATAATAATACAGCATCAATAATAGCTAATGTAGATAGAGCCAACTGTGCTAAGTGGCTTACACGCATTTCCTACTTAGACTTCTACAACAGGTATAGTTACGGCCACTCTTTTAAAACTTAGGGAACTAAGCTTAGAAAAGTAACCTACCAGGGTCACACAGAGAGAGGCGGAGCTGCGGTTTGATATCCATAACTAATCTCTTAACCATGAAACCATGAGGCTGCAGCACAAATATTCATGCTTCCTTATGCTTCTATAGCAGCAATTAATAAATCGTACAGGAATATCATATTAGGTTCTAACGGGCTTTCATAAGAAACTCCAATCCAAAGTCTCTTTTTGAAAAGTTTCCTGGGGAAGCCTGGGTGGCTCAGTCAGTTAAGCCTCCAAATTTGGTTTCAGTTCCCAGGTCATGACCTCAGGGTCCCGAGATTGAGCCCCACTTTGGGCTCCGCACTCAGCACGGAGTCTGCTTGTTCCTCTCCCTCTGCTTCTCCACGCACTCTCTCTCAAATAAATAAAATCTTTAAAAATAAAAAAGTTTTCTGTAAAACAAATCAGCCAGTCTAAACCACACAACACCAGAGTAGTGTCTAAAAACTAAATTATTCCCTAATTACCATTAGGAAAGTGGTTGAATTTAAGAGCACTTGAGAATCAATGGTTGCCTTTTGGTAACTTTTAGCATCTAAGTAATTTTTAAAAGCAAATCCAACTTAAAGCTTTTTATATGTCAAGTCATAGAGGTTTCATAGGTGTCAAGTGTGTTTTGACGAACACTGTGGATGAGCTATACCATGAATCAGTGCCATACGCTTTACACTTGCGTAGACACGCTGTACATCTGGATCTCAGCAACAAGGGACAAAGGCTTGCCAATATCCATCACTTCTTGCCAAACTCACAATATTCGAAAAACTTTTAAACCACACTGAAAGAGGTCTGAATGTACCTTTTTCTACTAAGCCATTTAAGACATTTAATAGCTGGAATAAATCATAAAATATAAAATTTTCAAATGGAAGAGTCACAGAAACAGTTTGGAACTTATTAAGAGCCAAAGGGACTTTAAAGATCATTTGGTCCAATCTTAGCTTGGTCTTATCTGCAAAAGGGAAATTATATTTTAAATAATCATGTAGTGATTATTTTTTAAATGATTGCACAACCTGGGACGCCTGGGTGGCTCAGTCAGTTAAGCAACCAACTCTTGGTTTTGGCTCAGGTCATGACCTCAGGGTCGTGAGATCAAGCTCCCTGTTCAGTGTGGAGTGTGCTTGAGGTTCTCTGTCTCTCTCTTTCTCCCTCTGCCCCTCCCTCCACTTGCACTCTCTCTCTCTCTCTCTCTCTCAAATAAATCTTTAAGTGATTACACGACTTGTTAGCAGCAAAACTGAGATTGCTTAATATTATCTGTTTATTCATGTATTTGTAATTTTATCCCCAAAACACTTCCTCAAAAATTAGGATTTAAAATAGAAAGATATCATCTGGTAAAGAGAAAGAGGGAAATAAATGTATCAAAAGCCATAGCTAATGTGGCTAATAGAGTTACTATAATAAAACATTACATTTAACTTTAGTTATTTCTACCATCCAAAGCCAAAAAAAAGAAAGGTTATCGACTCTTATCGCCTTATAAAGAAAGACTGATTGATTACCCTTTTTCAGGTGAGATAAGCATTTTCCTGATACTAATTTCTGGAAGGAATTTATCATTTGGCACTTCATATGAGGGACACTGAAAATCATTCCCAATAGCATCCTCCACATTGATTCTAAAAGATATACAGATTTCTTCCAACGGTCATTTCTTATACTGACCATGAATAAAAGTCAAGGGCACGGGGGCGCCTGGGTGGCTCAGATGGTTAAGCATCTGCCTTCAGCTCAGGTCATGATCCCAGGGTCTTGGGATCGAGCCACACATCGGGCTTCTGGCTCAGCGGGGAGCCTGCTTCTCCCTCTGCCTCTCTCCCTGCTCATGCTCTCTATCTCTGTGTCCCAAATGAATAAATAAAATCTTTAAAAAAAAATTTTTTTTAATTAAAAAAAAAGTCAAAGGCATGACATTAAGCTCTTACTTGGTGATGCTTTTTCCTTGCAGGTGGCTGAGTTACTGCAGTCCAGGTATGCATGTTGATGCTGACTGGTTTTCAATGCTATGAGGATAGAGCTTAGAGTACAGGGATGAATGGAAGAAATGTCACTCAAATTTACTTCCTCGGGGCGCCTGGGTGGTTTAGTTGGTTAAGCGTCTGCCTTCGGCTCAGGTCATGGTCCCAGTGTCCTGGGATCGAGCCCCACATTGGGCTCCCGGCTCAGCAGAAAGCCTGCTTCTCCTTCTCTCTCTGCCTGCCACTCCCCCTGCTTGTGCTCACACTCACTCTTTCTGTCAAATAAATAAATAAAATCTTTAAAAAAAAAATTACTTCCTCAAACTGCAACAGCCCTGGCCTAGCTCTGGACAAGGACTAGATCAGTTGTCACTGAGATATACTCCCTAGTGAGACCCAAAAGTGTAGCAACTCCTTTACTGGTTGGCAAGATACATACCCTTTGGTGGCTATGTTGAACAAAATAGTACGGAACAAGAAAGTGACAAAAGATTTTGAAAACTTCTGACACTGTGGCAGGAATGGTCAGTAATGGCCCCTGGTCACTCAGGCCTCCCCTTCAGGAGTCCCCTCCCATACTGACTCCAGGCTTGGCCATGTAACTTGCTTGACCAATGAGATTTGCCCTCAGACTGCCATATGCAGAAGCCCAGGTTAGCTTCCTGAGGAATGAGACCACACGGAGTAAAGAGCTGTCCCAGCTAAACAACCAGTTTGCCAGTCACCAGACATGTGAGTGAGGTCGTCCTACACCATCCAGCTCCAGCCATCTGGTGAGAATAGCTGACTACAGTTAACCACCAACTCATGAACAATAATAAAATTGTGGTTGTTTTAAGCCATTAAGTTTTGGGATGGTATTTATACAGCAATGTGAACTGAAACACAAGCAAATTCTGAAGTGAGAAAGAGATCTGAAGATATATTGGCCATTTTAATTTCTAGATTGAGTGGTCCTATGGCCTCAGTTTAGAAGTGAATGATGTCCCCACAATGTGTGGAAGTGCTGTACAGAATTCAAATGAATTTTCCCATAGAAACTCTGACCTAGATGATGATGGAGTTCCTAGGCTGGTCCATAAACGTATATTTAACCACTCTGAGATATTGTTGAAGAAATACATTAAAGGTATAAAAATGTTTAAGTAATTATTATAATTAAAGTAGAAATGCAACTGAATATGCAAATTTAAAATCTGAATGATGGTGCTTGACAAAAACAAGTTCATTTTTAGATTTTTTTCTTAATTACCTAAGCCAGTGGTTTCTTTTTCTTTCTTTTTTTTTTTTTTTAGATTTTATTTATTTATTTTACAGAGAGAGACACAGAGAGAGAGGGAAGACAAGCAGGGGCAGTGGGAGAGGGAGAGGCAGGCTTCCTGCCGAACAGGGAGCCCGATGTAGGGCTCAATCCCAGGACCCTTTGATCATGACCTGAGCTGAAGGCAGACACTTAACCAACTGAGCCACCCAGGCGCCCCAAGCCAGTGGTTTCTGTGGTCATCAGGACCTTATGTAGCATCAGTGATCTCCCTTCCTGGGAGTCTTGCCATTGTGTAATCCGCTCCCTCTTTGGTGTTGGCTGGACCTAGTGAATTGCTTCTAATGAAAAGACTATGGCAAAGTGATGGAATGTCATTTCCAGGAGTAGGTCGCAAAAGATGGACTTCCATCTTGCTGGTATCTCTCTATTGCCTTCTCAGCTAACACACTTTGATGAAGCAAACTGCCACAACCAGGAAGGCTCACATGGCAAGGAAATGAGAGTGGCCTTCAGCTAATAGCCGTGAAGAACTAACTGAAGCTCTCAATCCAACAGCCTAGGAGAGACTGAATTCTGCCAAAAAACCATGTGAGTGATCTTAAAAGCAGAGCATTTCCCAATAGACCAGTGGAATGAGATCATAGCCCCAGAAAACACCTTGAGAGCAGCCTTTTGAGAGATCCTAAAGCAGAAGGTCTAGGTAAGCCATACCTGGATTCCTGGCCCAAAAACAGTATTACATAACAAATGTGTGTTACATTAAACTGCTAAATTTTGAGGTAATTTGTTATACAGCAAAAGATTACATATTTTGGTCTCAAAACCTGTATGAACATCAAAATCACATGGGGAGTTTTTATGTTTTTTAGTCATATTTAATTTTAAAGTGTTGTTCTTTAAATTTTACAAGTAAAAACATCCTAATTATTTAAAATTTTTTCCCAAAAAAAACCACTTTCCTCTCCAAAAATAAACACTCTACCCATCTGAAGCATATCTTTCCATATCGTTTTTATGTGATTACTTATTACATAATAGTATCATACCATATATAGTGTTCATCAACTTGTGCTCTTCACATAACCCTATGTCTTAGAGACCTTTCCATGTTGGCAAACATAGACACATTTATCTTTTAACAGCTTCAGAGTATTCCACAAAATGAATGAACCATAATTCATTTAATCATTTCCCTACAAAAAAACATTTGTGTTTTATTTTTTACTATAAATATTTTAGGGGAGTCTAGGCGGCTTAGTCAGTAAAGCGTCTGACTCTTGATCCCAGCTCAGGTCTTAATCTCAGGGTTGTAAGTTCAAGCCCCACATTGGGCTCCACGCTGGGTGTGGAGCTTACTTAAAAAAAATAATAATGATGCTTTAGTAAATATTCTTAGACATGTCTCTTTGTTCATTTATCCAAATAAAGGATAAATACATTTTTTACTTTAACAAATAGAGCCAAGGGGCGCCTGGGTGGCTCAGTTGGTTAAGCGACTGCCTTCGGCTCAGGTCATGATCCTGGAGTCCCGGGATCGAGTCCTGCGTCGGGCTCCCTGCTCGGCAGGGAGTCTGCTTCTCCCTCTGACCCTCTTCCCTCTCGTGCTCTCTATCTCTCATCCTCTCACTCTCTCAAATAAATAAATAAAATCTTTTAAAAAAAAAAAAAAAAACAAATAGAGCCAAAATGTTCTCCAAAAGGGCTACATCAATAATCATTTATTGATGCAAGATAATAGTGCATATTATACTTTATATATATTATCATTAACATAATAGTATATAAATTTCTCACCTTTACCCAAACAATAGATAATACGTCTGTTATTCTTGCCAATCTGATGGATGAAAAATGTTATTTCATTTTTAATCACGTTTTATTACAATCTAATAGCACTAAAAAAAAAAAGCATGTGGATTTCATTTTCCTGCACATAAGTGAATCACGACCATAAGTATTTTTATACATGTCTTCCAGGACTTTGGGAGTTTTTAAATTTATGGATAAAATAAAGAGAGATTTTTTCTGAGGTAACTGACATGTGTTAGAAGATATAGAAAAAGGAAAAGAATTATTTAAAAATGGGTACAGAAGTAAAGTAAACCATGGACAGTAGGAGAAGAATGAGGTATTTAGCTCAGGGTGCAAATCAGGTGAAGGGGCAATGACAAGCCACCAGGTGATAAGAGGCAAAGTGGTTCGATTGGGAGGAGGGTGCTGTTGGCCTAGGAAAGATACTTGTTAACTCAGGTGTTTAAAACTGTGGACTTTGAAAATGCCTACATTTGTCTCTTGGGACTATATGTGTCTGTATCAGTGATCCTTGAATTGATTCCTCTGAAGAAATTATGAGATCAGATTAAACCCAGGAAGAGCCACTTTGTCTTCTGATCATGTGAAGGGAAGATGTAGTATTTCTAACACCATAGCCGTTCCTCAAGGTACATGCTATTCTCCTCACGTTACAGATGGGGAAACCGAGGCTTGGAGAGATTTAGTAACTTTGCCCAACTTTACAGTCAGTAACTGACAGAGCAAAGGCTTGAACCCAAGCATGTCTGGTACCAACAACCTCAGTCTTTCCACCAGGCTCTGCTGTCTCCAGTCAGAAAAACTTGGTCCTGCTGCTGGTTTGTCCTCATTCATGTTGTGATCTTGGGAATACAACTGGATTTCCCTCTCTTTGGAAGAAAGAGGTTGAATCAGATCATCTATGGGGTTTCTTCCAAATCTAACATGATTTGACCCATTTACTATCTCCTGGATTACAACGCTGAGTTAGAGCTATGGGGCAGGGGGTGGGGAGAAAGCTTTCATCTGGAGACTAATTTTGCACAGCGTGTGTGCCTTTTAGAGACACAGTTCCAGAAAGATATTTCTTGCTCCTGAGAGAGAGAGAAATCATAAGTTTGGGAACGGGAATCAGAGCAGCATGGAGACAGTTCCAGGAGACTGTTCAGAAAGCATGCAGTTTTGAGAAGACTTTGGACACTCAGCAGGATGCAACATGGTTCAGTCATGCTTACAGAAGAGAAGACGACAGAAGAGGAGAAGGGAGAAATGAAAGGACTAATTTTTTTGAAGTCTGATGAAAACTCACTTAATCTACATTTGTTTTGATGAAACTAGTTTTTCAATTACTATTATCTATTTGTAACGGTTTCCTGGAATGAATATGAAATCTCCCCTTAGGCAAAGTCGGAAACTAGAAATTAAGGATGAGAAAATGATACCATGTTTAGTGTGACAAAAAAAGAAAGGCATAGATCATCTCTTTTAGTGTAACCACTTTTTTCATTATAAGAACAGAATACATGCATTACAGAAAATTGGAAATGGATAAAAATTAAAGATATAATCCTACCACTTCATCCTATACATGTGTTCCATTTTAGTTCTTTTCCTATGCACATGTTTTTAAAACAGAATTGGGATTCTATCACGCATGCAATGTTTCACTTAGATTCTTTAATTCAATACTATGAAAAGAGTGTCTTCTCAAATCATTAGAAATTCTTCAAAAATGGCATTTTTAATGGCCACATGACATTCTGCATTTTGAGTGTGACATGATTTACTGAACCATTCTTCTGCTGGGGGACAAAAGACAACATACCTACATGTCTAACAAATGACAGAAGCCAGAGAACCCTGGCATTTTGTGTTCTACGTACCTATTGCTATGCAACAAACTACCCCAAAACTTCGTGATAAAAACGACGCAACATTTATTTCTTTCATGAATCTGCAATTCGGGCAGGGCATGGGAGTGGGAAGTGAAATCAGCTGGGCAGGGCCAACAGCTGGAGGCTCATCTCATTATATCTGAAGGCTCTCTCATTTAATGTCTGGCAATGGAAGCTGCCTGTTAGCTGAGACTTTAGTTGGTCGTTATCAGCTCCAATACCCACACAGAGCTTCTCCTTGTGGTCTGGACCTCCCTACAACATGGTGGCTTGGGTTCCAAGAAGTTGTATCGCTTTTTCAAACCTAGCCTCAGAAGTCATGTACCATCCCCTCTGGCACATCCCATTAATTAGAAGTGAGTCTAAAGGACAGCCCATATTCAAAAGGAGTTTAGGCTCCGCTTTTAGGAGGGCAGTGTCAAGTAAAATGCAAACTTGTTTTAAAACCACCATTTTGGGTACTACCATAAAAGCCTCACACTGGAGTCCTTTCTTAAAGGCACACCTCCTAGCCCAGGGAGTGTGCATTCCTCTCCTTCTCAGTCCAGGCCAGACTTTAAGCTTCCTGGAGGAGAGAGCTGAGGACTTCACAGATGGGCCTGTGTTGGAATTAACCATGGATGGTTCTTGAATCCAGAGCCAGAAAGCAGGAAGGGTCTAGCCTCAGAGGTGTAAGTTTCTCCCCCTATGGCCCCATACTAAGCCTGCCACCCCATGAAGCTCTAGGGTTTTAGTTTCCTACTGGAAGCTTCTTCTAGTCCTATCAAGTTAGGTTCATGGGCCCAACTTCCAGGGCAGCCATGACAGAACTTAAACCATACACTCACAAGGGTATTATGCTAAGTAAGTCAGACTGAGAAAGTCAAATACTATGTGATTTCACTCACATATGGAATCTAAAAATAAAACAAATAAACAAAAAGCAGAATCAGACCTATAAATACAGAGAACAAACTGATGGTTGCCAGAGGGAAGGAGGGTGGAGGGATGGGCAAAACGGGTGACAGGGAGTGGGAGATACAGTCCCCATTTATGGACTGAATAAGTCATGGGAATAAAAGGCACAGCCTGGGGAATATCATCGATATTATAACAGCATTGTACAGTGACAGATGGTAGCTACACTTGTGGTGCGCATAGCATAACATATAGAGATGTCAAATCACTATGTTATATATCCAACACTAACGCAACACTGTGCATCAACTATACTCATATAAAAAAAGTTTGAAATCAGAAAACACAATAAATTAAAATGAAAAAGACAAAAAAAAACCAAAAACAAACATAACCTCATGCATCCCACCTTGCTGAGACCTCTCTTCACCCAGGTACCCTTCCCAAGGTCCCAGGCCTCACCACATTCACGGTCTAAGTCAACTCAGGCCAGTAGGACTGTCTCCTGCAACCTCTCCTTCTCTACTACAGGACTGGTAAAGCTGGCTAAGCCAAGTCTGATCCCTGAGACAGGCTCTGCATGTACAGTTCTTCCTTCTAGAGCTTCCAGACTCCTATCCTAGCCAGCAATCCGCCCCCCCAGGGATGTGCAGGGACCATATCTCTTATTCCTCCCCATAAGCAGGTAGGTAGACTAAGACCCCCCTTCAACTCAGAGTGGTATCGGATGGGGAAACACCCATTACCTTGGACTACCTACCACTCCCCCACCCCACACCCTTTCCCAAAGATTTCAGGCTTTGTGAGGGGGGTCCTGACGACAGCAGACTGAGGCAGGTGGTGTGACCAGCAGGTCTAGTGGAGGGCCACAAACTTGAGGCAGGAGGCAGCTGGTAGGAGTAAGGAGGGAAACAGGCCAGGGGAAGTGGGCGGACACAGGCTGAGGGGAAAAGGAATAGGAACATTTTACAGAGAAGCTAAAATCTGACCTGCATCCTGAAGGAGTAGTAGGAAATATCACATCAGAGTAACTACCCTTCATAATCCCAGTTTGTTTATGAACTGCCAATCTGCTTTGAACTATGCTAACAGTCTTTGGTCTCACTCATTTTAAGGCCTCTCCGCCTTGGAACAGGATAATTTTGAATTACACCTTTAAAATGTAAGCAATATAACTGGGATTCAAACTTATACATCCATTCACCATAGATGATCTTCCCTAGTCAAAAAAGAAAAACATTTTCTCTTAGCAGGTGACATCACACAACAACTCTTGATTGAAAGGAAAGGAAAGGAAAACCATTCCCCCACACTTCCTTTTTGTGCATCTGTTATAGAGAAAGTTTTACCAATAGGTCTCTGATTCTACTAAAGGAAACATTCAGATTATTATTTTTGGATGATTATATTTTAGATCAACTCCTTCATCCAGGATCCTCGTGAAGCTTTTTTCTTTGAACCTGGATATCACTCCCCCCACCACCACCCTTTTTTATCTTCAGTTTCAAGAGTTTAAGACTTCGTGGTTTGGATTTCATTCCAAGTTCAGACTGCTCAGAAGCCCGGTGGGATCACAACTTGGCAAAATATATCTCTGTTCCTGAAATTAAGCAACTGTTACAAACATCTGAGCTTCCACACTGGTGCTGTTGAAAGGGCATTTTCATACCACAAGTGGAGACTTCCTGCTGGGCCGTGGGTGGAGGGGAGAGATCAGGGGAGGCAGGCCCAGCTGAAACCTTTTCATCCCCAGAACCTTTTTAGCCACCCCCCACCACCCCTCACCTCCTCAGATTTGCTGGGTCTGTCATTTGAGGCTAGGTCATATAGACAAATTCAAAGTTCACCCAGGAACGTGGGCAAGAAAAGAAAACAGAACACACATTCTTACCACACTAGGCACCTAACATAATGGGAAGGGGAGGGGAGGGGAGGGGAGGGAAGGGAAAACATAAAAGAGAAAGACAGAGGAAGGGAGAGGAGAGAGAGAGAGGAAGAAGGGGGGGAAGAGAGATTCTGAAGTGATTTTGAATAAATGCTTATATATTTATCCACACAGTGTTTCTAATACATTAATTATAAATAAAGTTGGGGACTTATGCAGCAGGCACTGTGCTAAACTTCACTACACACTCCAACACCATGAGGTGAGGCAAGAACCATTATTAACCCGATTTCACAGGTGAGAAAACTAAGGTTAGAGAGACTAAGTAACTTGTCCAAAATCCCACAACTAATGAGTATGGAGCCAGAATTTGGACTTAGATCTGATAAGAGTCTGACTGATTGATTCCTACCTTTTTTCCTTTTCTTTCCTCTGCTGTGCCTCCTCAAGGCCCCAGACCACTCTGTTTCTCTTCTTCTCACTCTTTTAAAGGGTGGTGCCCGCCCCAGCTCCCGGACACACCAGGTAAGCAATCACACGGCACGTAGAGTTCCTGCCCCAGAACCTGAGGTCGGCCGTCTCACAGGCTAGGGGGGCTGACAAAGAGCCAGGCTGGCTCGGGCACGTCAAACTGAAGGAGCACTCCAGATTGAAGAAACAGTACTGTGAAGTTTAAAAGCAGGAAAAAATGTTCCAGAAACTGAGAGCACCCGGGCTGGCTCTAGTGACATGCACAGCGAGATCAGAGGGAGCCAGGGGCCACCATAACAAAGATTTTACCCAGAATGCAACAGGAGACCACTGAGGAATTTTAGGCAGATGAGCAATATGGCGCCATCTATGTTTTTAAAAGAATACTCTAGCTACCATGTGGCAATGGACTGGAGCCCAGTAGAGGCAATTTATGCCAGAAGTCCAGAGAAAACCCCTTGACCAATCATTCAACAAGCCTTCTGACCCCTGCTCGGTGCCAAGGCCACCAAAACGAATCAGGTCTGATGCTTGTCCTCCAAGAGCTCTCAGTCTAGAGAGGGAGAGAGACACATGACCAGAGTACTCAGTGCTGTAATAGGGGCAGTGGTGGCAGAAAGACCAGAAGTGGGACTAGGGGGACCCTCTACTGAGGAAGAAAAATTTGTTTGAGCTGGGTCTTAAAGAATGCATACAAGCTCTGCAGGGGAATAAGGTAAGGAAGGCATTCCAGGCAGAGGGCAGAGCGTGAAGAAAAGCACGGAAGCATAAAACAGCACACTCCATTTAGGAAACTTGATAAAATTCTGTATAAAGGGTCAAGGTGGGAGTCAGAGGAAAAGCAGTGGGGGGGAGGGCCAGGGGCTAGGGTCCAACACAGGCCCAGAAAGACCTTGTTTTAATGTCCTCCATGCTATTCTTTACGTTCTTACAAATAAGTGAAACCATGTGGTAATTGCCTTTCTCAGTTTGACTTATTTCACTTAGCATAATCTCCTCCAGTCCCATCCATGTCGATGCAAATGGTGGGTATTCATCCTTTCTGATGACTGAGTAATATTCCACTGTGTACATAAGGACCACATCTTCTTTATCCATTCAGTAGTCTAAATTAAAGGAAACTAGAAAGAATGACAACCATACGTAATATATAATCTTTGATTGGATCCTGAAACAAAAACTGCAATAAACTGTATTTTGTGGAAAATTAAAAAAAAAAAAGACCTTGTATGTCATCCTGCAAGGATTGATTGTACTTTTCCTGAGGGAATGGGGAGCCATGGAAAACCACTAAACAGGGGGAGTTTCCTTTTAAAACGATCACCCCAGATGAGAAGGGAGAAACACTGAGGGTCCATAGGAAGGGAAAAACAGAGATGATCAATCTCTAATCAGAGTGATCTGAGATCCACCAGCAACTACAATCCAGTTTTGAGCAGCTGCCCTCAGTCCACGGCTTCTCACTAATGCTCAGCTCAGAGGAATCCTCTCAGTCCTACTAGAAGCCAAAGAACCCTGGGGACAGAGATACTGCAGAAAACCATAAAGACACTCTGGCGCAAACCTAACTCAGAAGAAATCTGAGTCCTGTGTTGCTTCGATTCCACAAGCTCCACAAACAGGGTAGCTCTCCTGTTTGCAGAGCCCCTCCAGGCTTACCCCCGGGACCCTCTTCTACATCCCTGGAGTTGCTCATTTCCTGCGCTCTCCATGCTTTTTCCCAAGCTCAGTGTGGTGTGGTAAAAAGAACACAGTTTTGCCCAGGAGACTGATGACCTAGATTCCGAAGTCCCAGTTCCAAACTTATTAACTACTCTCCATCCCTGGGCCTCAGTTTCCCTGTTTATATTCCTGCCTCCCTCAAAGAAAATAGAAGAGAACGAGCTTTATAGAAGAGCAAGTACCGTGAAAGTAGAAGAAATCCTCCTCCCACGTCAGAAAGTTTTTATACTGGATTTTAAATCAGATGCCTGATGCAGAGATATTTTCTTCAGCCCAAAGTATGGGTGCTCAATAAGGACCACTGCTGTAGAGACTACGGATTTTTCCAGAAGAACAGTTCTGAAGCATGGGGCTCACCATAGTTGTTCTGATGTTTCTATTTCATTTTATGGTCAAGACCACTTTAAGCCTCATGAGAAGAAGGAATAGACCCAAGTCACTTCCACCAGATCCCTTGAAACTGAGGTGACTGTTCCTTCTTCCAGTGCCAAGGACTTTAGAGAGAGAACCCCACCTTCCTAAGTCAGAGATGGGCCAAAGGCTATTCTGCAAAGGGAGGTCGGTTTCCTTGCAAGAAGGAAACCAGTGCGTGAGCACAAGCAGGCATTGTTTGCCCCTGGGGTCTGGCAGGGCTGAGCTTGAGTGGGCAGAGAAGTGGGCTGAAGGCTCTGGCAGCATGGGGGCAGCCTCTATGGTGGGGAGGGAAGCAGGGAGCCATGTGTGACAGCTGGGCTTACAATGTGGGCTTTGTTCCCTCCCTGCACTACATCTGCTCATCTAAGGGTGGAGGGCAGGGAAGAACTGAGTTGGGGAGCATCTGCCAGGGCTCTGGGAGAGAACTGTGCACTGCCCATCTAGAAGGAAAGGGAAATATTGAATAGGGCCCACCCATAAGCTGGCCTGACAAAGGTTAGAGATGCATCAGAAAAGTACTGACTTCCTCTGCCACAGCCCTTCCCCACCCTGGTCTCTTTGATCCTTCCTCTTATTTCAGTCATTTCATACCACGCTGTGCTTTGCCTACTGTTGTAATTTTTTTTTTTTTTTTACTTTTTAGTATCTAAGCATTTCTTTTGCACACTGCAGAATATCCCTAAGTATCTGTTAATATCATATTGCCTGTTACTTTGACCTTTAAAATCATAAAATTCAATTCTGGTAAGTTGCATATATGCTTATATGCAACTGATGATTCTATCTTCTGAAAAAGAATTTGGTGATATGGATCAAGAAGAATAAAAACATCTATCCCCTTTCAACTAACTCATTTGAATATGCTATGTGCTAATACTTATGGTATCTCATCAATGCTCATTAAAATCCTATGAGGTATGAAACAGCATAAATCAAGTTTACAGGTGAGAAAACTGTAGCTCATGGACATGAAGTAATCTGCCCAAGATCACACAGGTAATAGATCAAAGATCAATCCCAGGTCTCTAACTCTAAATTCAGTGTTCCTTCTGGAACCAGCCTTCTCTCACCACCTAGTAATCTCACTCCAGGGGATTTTTGCATTTTGATCTTAAAGTCAAATATAAAAAATGTTCACGGGTCACCTGGATGGCTCAGTCAGTTGAGCATCCGACTCTTGATTTCAGCTCAGGCCATGATCGCAGGGGCCTGGGATGGAGCCCCACGTAGAGTCTGCTTGAGATTTTCTCTCTTCCTTGCCTCCTGCCCCTCCCCCCACGTGCTCACTTTCTAAAATAAAATCTTTTTTTAAAAGTTCACTGAAGTATCAAAAATGACACCAAAAATTGGAAGCAATCTAAATATCTAATTATAGAATATTTAAGCAAACTGTTGTAAATCCACTAGAAACACTATCACTTGACCGTTACAAGTGAAAACTTCATAGATTGCAGAAACATGGAAACTTTTCAAAACTGAAAATGTGTATGTATATCTTTTGCACACAACTGTGCAAAAGTTTATCTATGTAAATAAGGACAGGCAGAAAATCAGACAAAATGAAAGTATTATTGCGGGGAAATAGAGTTCTGAGCATATTTTTTTCTTTACAAGTGTTTTTTAATGGCATGATGATGTCTTAACAATAAATAGGTTTATAATATCCCTGCTGATTTTTTCGTTTTTTTTTAGAGAGAGAGAGTGCACACGTGAGTGTGACTGAGGATAGAGGGGGAGAGAGAGAATCTCAGGCAGGCTCTGTACTGAGCATGGAGCCCGACGCAGGGCTCAATCTCAAGACCCTGAGATTATGACCTGAGCCAAAATCAAGAGTCGGATGCTTAACTGATTGAGCCACCTAGGCGCCCCAAATCCCTGATTTTCTAATGCCAGATGTATGTGCTTTCCCAAATGATCTGTTCGAACTGCTGATTCAAATAGATTCAGTTTCGCTTTACAGAAGTAAACATAAAATGAAAACTTTCTTCAAACTAAGATTCTTCTACTTATATATTTATAGGAAATCTTTTATAATTTATCACTTTCTCTTTGGAACCTAGGAATATATCAAAATCAGGCCAATATCTATAGTTGCCTCTGCCTGTGACTACATTAATTGTGCTATAACAACCATTTGGCATTCAACCACTCTGGGAAAAGAGGAAGAGAAAACATCAGAAAGCAACTGGAACCTTGTCCTAGCTTCTGGACAAGGGGACTCCAATGGAAAGGTGCCTGCTCATTCACTGGGTCACCTGCCCTCAGGGCCTCAGCTAGTCCCAGTCCATAAAGATTCTGAGACTTCCAGTGTTTTAATGGTCACAAGGAGCAAGAATCCACCTAGAGTAGTTCAAAGTATGTGGAAGTTAATTATAAGCTTACTAGAGAGATCACTGATGCCCTCAAAGCACAGGAGGTTAGCCTAGCCCTGTGGGACTATGGAAGCCGTCGAACCCAGAACTTGTCTCTGCTCCTTGCTTTTCTCTCCCTCCTCTCTCCAGCCTGGATCCTAACCCCTCACTCAACTCACTGTTGGGGGGGAGATGCAGCCCCAGCCACCCCCACCCCCAGCATTTTCCTCTTTCTCAGGCCTAGCTTCCTCTGCTCCCTCCCCAACCTGTGCCTCAGCTCCTCAGAAAACATCAGGTTCTCTCACAATAAACAGGGTCCCAGTCTGCTGAGAATAAAGACTTAGCAGAAGAGTGCCCAGTGCCAACCCCAAAGGGGAGGTGATGGTCAAGGAGGCTAGTACAAGAACACCCATCCTGTCGGAAGAAACCAAGACTGGGTGAAAAGTCAGGAGTTGAGAAAATACCCAGGGGGGCAACAATCTGGAGGAGAGAAAAAGAATATTTATCCTCAAAATAAACACAAAAACAAGTAAGTCAGTGAATCTGAACAGAGTCCCAGTTAAGTCTGTGTACCGGTTCTTCCATGTGCTGGCCCAGGCTGTGCAGTGCTAGGGCGCACCATATGGGGCCAAGTGCCAGCTCGAACTTCAGAGGAAATCAGGGAGTTAAGAGGTAAAAGCAATAAAAAAGGGACTGTAGGTGTTTGTTAGACAGCATCAAATGACCAAATACAACAGAACGGGGCGGCGGGGGGAGGGCAGAAAACTTGGCTCTGCCGCTAACTGGCCAAGTGATCTTGAGTAATCATTATCTTTGGGCCTCAGTGTCCCCATCTATAATGTGAAGAGATTGAATTAAAGAACCTTGAGGTCCCCGAAGCAATGACCCTTGAGGCAGTGGTATGCTAAAGTCAGCTCTTACTGGATCATGAGAACCAGCTATTAAATTTGGAGGAACTTTGTGGCTGGTTGTGAAATATGGCTATTATTTTAAAAATTAAATAATATACATTAACAATTAAGTAAATGATATTAAAATCCAACAATGAATGGGGTGCCTGGGTGGCTCAGTTGTTAAGCGTCTGCCTTCAGCTCAGGTCATGATCCCAGGGTCCTGGGATTGAGTCCCCCATTGGGCTCCCTGCTCCACGTGGGGCCTGCTTCTCCCTCTCCCACTCCCCCTGCTTGTGTTCCCTCTCTTGCTGTCTCTCTGTCAAATAAGTAAAATCTTTAAAAAAAAAAAAAAATTCCAACAGTGAAAATATCCCAAATTCACCACTTCCCAGTTACTTTACTACATTTTACTGTTATCTATGCCAGGGGTCAGCAAACTTTTTCTGCAAAGGGACAAATACTAAACATTTTAGGCGTTAAGGGTCAAAGACAGTCTGTCATGTGTTGTTGTTTTTTTTTAACAATGCTTTAAAAAGATAAAAACCAATCTTAGCTCATGGGCTGCACAATAGCAGGCCATGGGTCAGATGTGGCCTACAGGGCATAATTTGCCAATCATTGATCTATGTTCTTGAGGTGATTTACATCTATTTCACTCATATGATGGAGATACTATATAATTGTGTGCTCTTACACATCTCTGCCCAACTCCATTTTCAGGGTTATCACATTAGTAGCTTAAAAAAGTATTTACACTACAGAAATGGGCAAACGCTGCCAATCAAGGCTTCTCTTCCTGGAAGCTGGTTGTTAAAAGTTTACCAGTACACCACTGTCTTGAGGTCACTGCGGGAGAGAATCACAGAAAACTAAAGTGCTTTACCAACTCACCCAGGAAATCCAGACAGAGAAGCAAAATGTAAAGGGAAAATGCAGTCCATGGAGTCAGAGGAAAAGAAAGACAGGAAGACCCAGCCAGGCACATCTGGTCATGGCTTAATTAACAGGTGGTCTTTTGTGACCACCCTCGGGATTCAGGCTTCCTCTTCTGTGACTGAGACGTATTCTATTTTTCTCTTTTCTCACTTTGAAAGTGCTATTTCTGGCTGTGCTGCTGCCCTGGATGGTAACAAAGCACCTGAGGTCTGCCCAGAAGGAGCCAGGGACAGAAAATGTACAAAGAGTTCATGGCTGTGAGGGAGACAAGTCCATGCCACAGGGAAAGGCAGTTTTATGTAGAGCAGCCACCTCTGCTGTTCTGGTGTGGATTTGGGGCTTCTCTTAAAATAGAACGATAAACGTGCAGGTCTAGACTAAGCAGCAATTTTGGTTTTAGGGAAAGCTGATACCCAGCAGGATAACTCCAAGAAAGTTTGTTTTAGCATTTTGGGCTCTATTAACCAGGAAAAGTGCCTGGCAAAAAAAAAAAAACAACAACAACAACAAAAAAAAACAAACAAAACCAGGAGTATACCTTCAGGGTATTTATGAGATGACCCTCCTACAAATTCCCAGATTATAAGCTCTGCCTTTGAAGAAATGAGGTGAAACCTTAACAGTTCTGGAAGAAATCATCTCTGTGCCCTACTCCTCTCTTCAAGTCCCAGGAAAAATCCACCCTGGGTATTTACACTACCTCTCCACCTACTCTGCTTCTCCTAGCTGATCATAAGGAAAACTAATGGAAACCAGAAAAAAAGTAATATCTTTCCCCAGTTCCCAGTTGCCTAAGTCAAATAGCACAAAATGCTGGGGAAATGGAGGAGAGGAGAGAGCAAGGTTTGGTAGGGGTGGAAGATGAAGACAGAGCTGGTGAGAGACAGCTACGTGGACAAAGGGACCCTTGAACTGACCCTTAAAGGAATAGGCAGAGAATAAAAGGAAAAGGCATTTGAGACAAAGGCAATGGAGCAGGTAAATTAAAGATATGGTTGTTATATTAAAAGGTGCTCAAGGTTCCACATCTAGGGGGTGGTTCTCAGTGCCTCAAGTTTCTGTCTGGTTCAGCCTACTTGCCTCCACTCCAGCCTCCACTGCATCCATCAGGGTGACCCAGAAGTCCTACAAGGTGCCCACCTCTGGTCCCTGGGCCTTCAGCAGCCACTCGTACACAAGCGTGCCTGGCACCCACATCAGTTGCTCGGCCTTCTCCCAGGTGGGCAGCAGGAGCAACTTCTGGGTTGGCCTGGCCACCAGCATGAGTGTGGTCAGGGGCTACATCGGGGCCAGGAGAAAGAGGAACATCACAGCTCTCAGTGAAACAGAGCCTCCTCTGCCCCGTTAAGCTGGAAGTGGACCCCAACACCCAGGCTGTACAAACCCAGGATAAAGAGATCAAGACCCTCAAGAACAAGTTCACCTGCTTTATCAACAAGATGTAGAACCTAGAGCAGCAGAACCGGATTGTGGAGACCAAGTGGAGCCTCTTACAGTGACAGAAAATGGCTCAGAGCAATATGGACAACATGTTCGAGAGCTACGTCAACAACTTTGGGCAGTAGCTGGACACAGTGGCCCAGGAGAAGCTGAAGCTGGAGACAGAACTTGGCAACATGCAGGGGCTGGTGAAGGACTTCAAGAATAAGCACAAGCAAGAGATTAAAGAGAGATCAAAGAGCATGCAGAGATGGAGGATGAAACTGTCCTTGTCAAAATGGCTGTGGATGAAGCTTCCATGAACAAGGCAGAGCTGGAGTCCCACCTGGAGGGGCTGACCGACAAGAACAACTCCTTAAGGCCACTGTATGAAGAAGAGAACCAACAGCTGCAGTCACAGATCTCTGACACCTCCATGGTCCTCTTCATGGACAAGAATGCTCCCTGGACCAGATGGCATCATTGCCAAGGTCAAGGCCCAGTACAAGGAGCTCACCAACCACAGGCAGGCCAATGCTGAGACCATGTACCAGATCAAGGACAAGGAACTGCAGATACTGGCTAGGAAGCATGGGGATAACCTCTGTTGCACGCACAAAAATAGACATTTCTGAGATGAGCCAGAACATCAGACAAATCCAGGCCGAAATCTAGGCCCTCAAAGGCCAAAGGGCCCTCCCGGGGGCTGCCATCACTGATGCAGAGCAGTGTAGAAAGCTGGCCGTTAAGGATGCCAATGCCAATGGAGGGTGCCCTGCAGCAAGCCAACTAGGAAATGGCGTGGCAGCTGCGTGAGTACCAGGAGCTCATGAACATCATGCTGGCCCTGAACATCAAGATCACCACCTACCACACTGCTGGAGGGTGAGGAAAGCTGGCTGGAATCTGGGATGCTGAACACGAGTATCCCTACCAAGACCACCAGCAGCTACTCTGGTGAACTGAGCTCAGTCTATGGGAGTCTTATGAGCCTTGGCCTCAGCTACAGCCTTAGCTTCTTCCAGTCCAGCTTCAGCTCTGTCAGGGGCTCCAGCTCCTTCAGCTGCTCAGCTTCTCCAAGGCCATGGTTTTAAAGAAGATTGAGACCCGCAATGGGAAGCTCCTGTCTGAGTCGTCTGATGTCCTGTCCAAGTAAACAGGCACTGCGGTCCCTCCCGGTCTCTTCTCTCCTGTGGCTGCCATACAGCCTTTGGGGGAATGTGCAGGGGAGTGACTGGGAATAGGGGACCCACCTAAGGCTCAGCCCCACTCCTCATTCTACCCTTGGGGGTAGTCTACGGCCCTGGGTATCCTCTCTTGCCCATGCCCCTAACTAAAAGTCAATTCAAGTGTCTTTTCCCAAATAAAGCTTTAGCTGGCTCTGCCCCCTCACCAAAAAGTGCTCAAACTCATTAGTCATGAAAGAAATTCAAATTAAAAACCACAGGGAGAGTTAGAAAGCCACAAGAGAACATACGGCAACAATGAGAGAAAACCAGACAATCTATAAAATCATAACTTCCCTTGAGCCCATCAGAGTATGGAGGTTACAAGGCAAATCAGAAGATCTGAATTCCTACAGATGACAAGCCCTACCACAGAGAGACAATACACAAGAACTGTTTCACCTTTGCCAGAGCCTCTTTGGAGGAACAGGGTAAGAAGAAAAGAGCTAGCATTATAACAAATTCTTAAAAGTAAAGTGTGAGTTGGCATGAAGTTAACGATCCATGGGAACCCCAGACAGAAGAGAGGTTCATATTCCCAAGCTCTTCTCCATAATCTCTACCAGGTACTCAAAAGAAAGACTGAGGCAGGCAGGATAGCTGAGAGCGCCCCTCATTGGCCTATAGGCATGCAACCCCATCCATTTTCCAGAACCTTCTAAGAAGTCAAAACTTCAAACCACTAGGGGAGTGGTAGGCAACTCCCCTCCCCACCCCTGGAAGCCCAGGCTAAGATCCTCTGTTTGCAGAAGGGATAGACATAGCCATCTCCCTCTGGGGAAGAAGTGGGAAACCTCCCTATCCCCATGGTAACCCTTGCACTGAACAACAAGCAACCGCACTCTCCTCCTGGCAGGGAAGAGCAGAAAACCCCCTTGCAATCAGTCCTCAATAATGACCTACCACTATACACCCCACCAGAATGACGACAATTAATTAGACTGATGATGCCAAAAATTGGCAAGGATGCAGAACAACAAGAACTCCCCTATGCTCCTGGGAAGAGTCTAAACTGGTGTAGCCACTTTGGAAAAGTATTTGGCAGGACCGACTAAAGCTACACACATGTATATTCTATGACCCAGCAATTCCACTTCCAGATATTAATATAAGTGAAATGAGTAAAGACGTGAGCCAAAAAGCATATTAAAGAGCTTTCATGACAGATCTATTTGAAATAACCCAAACTGTAAACAAGCCAATAATCACCAATAGTACCATGTATAAATTGTATAATTATAGGTTTTTTCACATATTGGAATAAATACTATACAGCAAAGATAATGAATGAACCACTTCCACCTGCAGCATGAATCAATCTAACCAACATGCTGAACAAAAGAAGCCAATTAAAATGAATCCATGAATTCATTTATATGAAGTTTAAAAACAGGAAAAGCCAATATATGGGATGGAAACCAGACAGCAATTATCCTTTGGAGGGTAGTAAATGGACAGGAGGCGGTGAGGGGTGGGGAAAATCTGGAGTCCTGGCGATGTTTGACTTCTTATTCTAGTTCTGGTTATATGGGTGCGTTTATGTTGTGAAAATTCATTAAACTGTACCTTTGTGATTTGACCCCCTTTCCATTTGAACATTACATTTCAACTGAAAAGAAAAGTTTACTTTAAAGAAAAGTGGTACGAAATGTTGAACAAGTCAGCCCTGCTGAAGTGGTGCAAGAGGAGACTGAAGGCAGGTGAGGGTTGAGCCGGAGCATGGAAGGCCTTGAGTTCCAGACCAAAGGGTTTATCCTTTGGCTCCACAGGCAAAGGAGAGCCACCCAGTGTTTGTGTTTTGTGTTTGAGATAACTGTAGATTCATACGTTGTTGTAAGAAACATTATAGATGAATCCAACATAGCCTTCATCCAGTTTCCCCCAGTGCTGACATCTTCTAGACTTACAGCCCAGAATCACAATTAAGAAATCAGCATTGATACAATCCACCCACCTTATTCAACTTTCAGCATTGTGCACCCACTCGTGTGTACATGTTTTGTTCTATGCAATTTTATCACGTGTGTATATTCATGCAGCTACCACCACAGTCAAGAAACAGCTCCATCACAAGAATTTTCTGTACTACCCTTTCGTGGAATGGTTACACGAATGGTAATATGTGTAGACCATGGGATACTACTCAGCAACGAAAGGGAATAAACTATCGACACACAGAGGAATTATGCCCAGTGAAAAAGCTCACCTCAAAACAACTGCAGACGGTATGGTTCCATTTATATAACATTCTTGAAATGACCAAATGAGAGAGATGGAAAACAGATGAGTGGTTGCCAGGGAAGTGGGCTGGGGGACGGGCGGGGGGGGGGGGGGCTATAAAAGGGAAGCAGTACCAGTTTTTGAGCAGAGGAGTGATAGGAAGAGCACAGACCAGAGAATCTTGCTCATTATGAGTGCCTCAGCTCTAACTTTCCAACACTTGAATCCTCCGCGCCCCCTCACCCATACCATACCACCCCTACCCCACCCCAGTGCCACTCTCAGCATCTGCCTCTTTTTGATCTAATACCTAGTCAATTAGCAGTGGCTTGGGCTTTGATTAAAGGGTCCTGTTGCCCACGGGTCCTCCCCACTGGCAGCCCAACAGTTTCATCTGTCCAGGCAGTACAGGCATTCACCCAGCCACACAGTGACTCCTCCTTGGTTCTCCTGCAGGCCTCCTAGAGGAGCTGCGAGTCCTTAGACATACTTAGTACATTAACCGTCTCAAGAATTTGGGAGGCTGTTTTGGGTTCTTTTCCCGCTCTTGTTCCTGGTTCTTCCCTGAATACTATTCTATTAAACTGTTGCAAAAACAAATACGTTGTTGTGGGGGGCTTGCAGGGGCGGTTAGCATGACACTTCTCTGTTATTTTGAAATGAGACCCATAGGATGTCTCCAGGCACACAGTAAAATCTGACATAATCCAGTTACAAAGAAGGATTAGAGAGGCTGCTGCTCTGGCATGAAGAGGCAACTCCCTTATGCACTAATGGGTGGCACACTGGGCCCCAGAAGCCAAGTAAGGAGAGAAGGTGCATTTCACAAACACAACCAAGGAGAAAATCCATGCCCTATGGAGAGGCATGCCAGGCCTCAGGACCAACCAACCACTCAGTAGAACTTCCACTCTGTGAGCCAGGCCCTCCTGTACATCCAGCTGGGGACACCTTCCCCGCGGTAAGGAGACAGTTTAAGGTATCAGGAGGGACAGGCTTCTTAGAGGAGGCACTGTGAGCTGGGCCTCAAGGATGAGTAGCTTGCCTGGTAGTAAAGGGGAGGGGAGAGTGGTATAGCAAACAAAGGGGACGGCACGAGGAAAGGTACAGGCGTGGAGTAGACGCGTGTGACTGGGAAATACGGCACGCGGAGGGGAGTAGGGCAAGTAGAGGCAAAGGGAGTAAGGTGGCCACTGGATCAAGAAGGATCAGGAAGGGCATCGGCCTTTAAGTGATGGGTGAACAGTGCCAGTTGTTTTGTTCTGAAGATGTATTTATTTTTGGGGGGTGGGGCAGATGGGGAGAGAGAAAGAATCCGATGCAGACTCGATGCTGAGCGGGGAGCCCAATGCAGGCTGATCCCAGGACCCTGAGATCATGACCTGGGTCAAAATTGAGAGTCAACTGCTTCACCGAGCCACGCAGGGGCTCCAACAGTACAGGTTTTGAAAGCAGAGGTACAACTCGGTACTTAAGAAAGATTACTCAAATGGTCCCATGCAAGCAGATAAATTACGGGGGCGAGACTCTAGTCTGAGAGATCAGTAAGGAGCCCACCACCTTCCTTCATCCTCCTAAGATTGAGCCAAAGAAATGATCCAACTTCCCAGGAGATTTACATGTTAAGGTGGTTGGACTGCAAGCACTGCCTTCTCTTGTTCGGACATGGCTTGTCAAAACAAGGATCAGGCTTTTGCTGAATGAAAAAACAAAAAAAGCATTGTTTAAAAGGAGTAGGGGCTCCCAGTGCAAGGCTGCAAGATTCAGGCCTTCCTGAGCCTGAATGGTGAACCACCAGTGAGCTGCAAAGCCACCCTGAGAAAGATCTAGTGCTGTGTCGAGGCTGGAGAGTCAAGATGCCTGCACACACCTGGCAGATGGGAAGAGGCTGACAGGTATCTGCATGGAGGTAAGCTAAGGAGCCTCCAGGAAAGGAACATACCCTGAGGGTAAGAAACATCCTGTTAAGCTGTAAGAAACTCCTAAGGATGGGAACATTCTGAGCTCAGCCAGGTATCTGTCCTTCTAATTTGCCTCTTGACTCAGCCCCCAGTGGGATCGTGTCAGACTTCTCTGTTGAGCAAAAGGCTGGAAATAAATATGGAAACACTTTGGAGCTCACGCAGCTCTGCCTGGGGAACCCTCTCCCAGAGTGTAGTAAAAGTAGAGGAGACAGTCCTCCTCCATAAACTTCTGGCATCTGAGGGCTGTGGGGGCAGCCACCAGGGAAGAACTGTGGGAGAAGTCACAGCCAGCTACAGACAGGCACAGAACAGGGTCCCTGGCCGTGCCTACCTCAGAGCAGCGATGTCCACCACAGGAGTGGTCACACCCCGCAGAGTTCTCCAGGGTGGCACAGCATGGACGTTGACAACAGTGGATATGCTCTGAGCTCATCAGAAACACACCCTGAAGAGTGGCTGGGGGGCCAAACGGAACCTCTGCATAGGCAGTCAGGGACCAAATTAGGTTAATTTGTGTCCCAGTGTGAAGGCATGACTGCCTCACCAAAGTGCTCATCTGTCAAGTTCTGAATGTTGTTCATACCAGAAAATATCAATACTTGTAGGACTATCTAATATTAAAGTAGAAATAAAACTTAACTAGGGTGGGGGGCCCCTGGGTGGCATAGTCTGTTGGGCGTCTCACATCAGGCTCTACGCTCAGCGTGGAGTCTGCTTGAGATTCTCTCTTCCTCTCCCTCTCTGCCCCTCCCACTCATGCAAGCCCGTGCTCGCTCGCTCACTCTCATACACACACACACACACACACACACACACACACACACACACACACACAAATAAATCTTTAAAACTTAACTAAGATGGGAAGAAAAGAATTTGACATACCTCCTCTGAGCATAATAGCTTCAAGGAACAGACGTTTGTGTAACAACTTCTGCGTCATTCCTACTGTTTCCAGTTACATAAGTGCATCCCATTACCTCTGTCATTTCCCTACATCCCTTTCTCAGGAACCAACCCTACCTATATACAAATGTTTAGGTAACTTGGGATTTTCAAGCAGATTGTCACGATGAAATTCTGGAAAATCAAATGTCAAGACCAGGGCCCCGGACAAGATAACAGGAGGAACTCTTGTTTGATGGGTTACTATGGTGAAGGGAGGTTGATGGAATTGGAAAAAAAAAATCTAGGGGAATTATTGTAATGTGAGAGATTATAAAATCGTTGTGTAAGTCTCTATACCTGAGTTGCGCACAGACTAGGATAACCACACTCCTTGGGTGAGGTGGACACTATGTGATCCATAAAATACCCAAAGATTTTCCTGCTAAGACTCTCTGCTCCAAGTTACTTCAGGATCCCAAGAGCCCAGCTTACTGAGATGGGGCCTGAATAGCAGTTATAATCAAGGTGTTGCTTCCTTTCCAGTCCCAAGTTGAGAGTCCTATTACAAACACATAGCTCAAATATCGTTGTGCTACATCAACAAACTGGTACAAACTAGCCTTCTTTCTGTCCCTCAAACATGCCAAGTTCTTTCTGGCTTCTCCAATGTTCTCAATTGTTCGTGAACACTCAGACTAGAGCTTTGCACGACCACCTCTTTAGCATGCGGGTCTCAGCTCAAACGTCACCACCTCAGGGAGTGGGGGTGCTCCCAGGTGTTGGTAATGCTCTATTTCTTGTCCTGAGTGGTAGATAACTGCATGTGCTCACTCTGCAGAAATTCATCAAACTGTACACTTAGGACGTGCACACATTTTTGCATGTATGTTATACTTCAGTGAAAGTTTACTTTACAAAATAAGTCACCTCCTCAGAGAAGCCTTCCCCAACCATCCCATGCCCCCCACCCTCCAACTCTCATGTTAGCCTTATTGTCTTGACACTATATTTCAAACTAACTTGTCTATGTTTGTGTTTACTTATTGATTTTCTGTCTCCTTGTCTAGAATATAAGCACCAAGAGACAACAAGGACAATATCTGTCTTGTTCCATGCTGTATCCCTATTGTTCATAACAGTGCCTGGCAAAGAGTAATCAATAAAGAATGCATGAATAAATGGATAGCAACTTTTCCCCCAGCCCTGTCGTGAATTATCTGCATACTCGGAATGTCTCTGAATGAAGGATGAAGATGTCTCCTTTTGGGAGTCAGACAAACCAAGGATTCTCAAGGTCTTTGAGACCATAATACATTCTGGTCACTGAAGGATCATACATTTCTCCTGGTGGAGCTGCAAAGACCCTGCCCTGAAATTCCTGAGTCCTGGGACCCCTTGCAGGCTGTGTGACCTCCCTGCCTCAGTGGCAGTTCTCTCCACCCAATGTGGGACTTGAACTTACAACCCTGACATTAAGAGTCACATGCTCTACCAACTGAGCCAGCCAGGTACCCCTAAACCTTTTAAAGTAATATAAATGGGAACATAAAACCTTTAAACAGACTATCATCGATATTATTTTTTTAAAGATTTGAGAAAGAGTGTGCATGTGAGTGGGGGAGGGGCAGAGGGAGAGAATCTTCAGGCAGACTCCCTGCTGAGCATGGAGCCTGATGTGGGACTTAACCTCACAACCCATGAGATCATGACCTCAGCAAAACCAAGAGTTGGACACTCAACCAACTGAGCCACCCAGGCACCCCAGTCAATATTATTATTTTAAGAATAATTCAAGGAACAGCAATGGCCTTTAGTAGCATTTACTTTTTTAAAAAATATAATTTCACACAACAGTTATTGAGTTCCCCCTACTATAGGCAAGGCATTGTTGAGAGGTTCAAAGATGAATGGGTCTCATCCCATGGAGCTCAACTACCAAATTACATGGAGGTGGTCAAGCAGCTATATACTGAGTTTGTTGTGATTTCTCCTCTATCTCGGGCCCCCCGTGACCACCACTTTTTTTTTTCATACCTTTGTTCTTCCATTCTCAGTCATTCAAGATCTATGTTGAAGAATGTTCACATGTCAGACATTATGCCAGGTGCTGGAATCACAATGACGCACTGAAACAGATGTGGTGCGTGTCCCTGTGAAGTTAGCAGCATAGAGTGATGCAGTGTATGTAGTGTGGGAATACTTTGAGTTCCTTTGGTTCAAGAGGGAGGTTCTTCGTGCTGGAAATGGGAGCAGCAAAGTCTCCCCTCCAGTTTCTCACTCTTCTTTCTCTGCCACAGCACATCGCAACCTGGACTAGCCACATTTCACGTGCCCAATAGTCACACACAGCTTAAGGTCACCTTATTGGACCTTGCAGTTCTAGATCCCTGCTACTCCAAGTGCAGCCTGCTAACCAACGGCATCTGTACCACCTGGGGGCTCATCAGAAATGTCAGAACTCATTTACTTTTAGATGGTAGTAAGAATAGATGGAAACCAAAAGGGATTGGTGCCTAAGAAAAAGGTGTGCTTGTGTGTCTATATTAAAAAAAAAAAAACAAAAACAAACAAACAAAAAAAACAGTGGCAGTCTGCAAGGGAGCATGACTGAATTTTCTAGGGTACTAGTCACATTCTGTTGTGGGGTTTTCTTTGTTTTGTTTTTTTCGGGGTTTTTTTTTTTTTGAGAGAGAGAGAGAGAATGAGAGCGTGCAAGCAGGGAGGGGCAGAGGGAGAAGGAGGGAGAATCTCAAGCAGGCTCCACACTCAGCAGGGAGCCCGACACAGGGTTTAATCCCATGACCCTGAGATCATAACCTGAGCAAAATCAAAAGTTGGATGTTTAACCAACTGAGCCATCCAGGCACCCCTGGTCATACTCTGTTTCTTAATCAGAGTGCTAATTACATGAGTAGATTCCATTTATAAAAATTTGAGCTCCACACTTATGATTTTTATGTTTTTCTCTATGTAATTATACTTTCACAAAGGAGTGTTTCAAATATGTGGCAAACCTGGCTCTATCTCCCTGGGCTACTGTAGAGAGACCACCACCATTCCCCCTGCGTGTCTCCTGTACTCTCCCACTCTGGACACACTCACAACACTCCTGCCACCAGGGGTGGTGGGTCTTTCTCCCACACCAGTCAGTTCTGTGACGCTAGCCTGACGTGCTACAATTTAACTCATTTCTGACACGATCTACCCAGAGATGGCGTTAAGATCCCACAGGTGGAGGGCTCAGCCCCACAAGACTGCCCCCCACTCCACCACCACCACCACTTCAGACGCCAACAGCCAGTCCAGGTTGTCACCTGCGCTTCTGACCAATGGGCTCTAAATGGAAGGTTCCTACTACCCCTTCCTCAGGTTCAATTATTTGCTAGAACAGCTCATAGAATTTAGGGGAACACTTACCAGTTTATTAGGTAATAAAGGATATAATAAAGGATACAGATGAACAGCCAGATGAAGAGAGATACTTAGGGCAGGTCTGGGAACTGCCGTCCCTGTGAAGTAGGGGTGTGTGATCCTCCCGATAAGTGGATATGTTCACTAACCTGGAAGTTCTCCAAACCCCATACTTCCGAGATTTTTATGGAGGCTTCATCACAGAGGCATAGTGGATCATTAACTTCATTTCCAGTCCCTCTCCCCTCTCTGGAAAACAGGGGGTGGAACTGAAAATTCCAAGCATCTAATCATAGCTTGGTGTTTCTGGAGACCAGAGCCCATCCAGGAGCCCACCGAGAGGTCATCTCATCAAAACAAAAGACATTGCTATTGCCCAGGAAATTACAAGGGATTTAGGAGCTCTGTGTCAGGAATCAGGATCAAAGACCAAATATTAGAACAAAAGATGCTCCTAGTGTTCTTATCACTTAGGAAATTAAAAAGGTTTAATTAATATAGTTTTTCTATTATTTCACAGCTACTAATAGAAAATACATGAGACAGGCTTCTACAAGATGTCCCTAATTGCTGATATTTTTAATTGGATAGTAGAAAGATTCCCCATTGGCTATAAGACTGACCTAATGGAAATGACTTATTTTGCCAATTAACAAATTCAAATTTCTATTTATACTATCACTGTGGAGAACTGCTTACATCCTTACTTAGGTAGAAAGTTCCTGATTACAGTTCTCTGTGTCAAAATAATTTGTTAACTTTGGGTCCTGCTATAATACCCATAATACAGACACATAAGCAGAGTGCAGAGAAATCAAATATTTTCACTTATTTATGGACATTGATTCTCTCATTCAGAGCAAAACCATGTGCATAAAGTTCATAAACAATTAAACTAAATAAATATGTGAGGCGAGTTAATTAACTTGCAAATTGATTTCCCTTCC
Source organism: Callorhinus ursinus (assembly GCF_003265705.2). Taxonomy (NCBI): domain Eukaryota; kingdom Metazoa; phylum Chordata; class Mammalia; order Carnivora; family Otariidae; genus Callorhinus; species Callorhinus ursinus. The sequence continues at coordinate 20,687,852 of NW_027397086.1, read as the reverse complement.
TCCCCAGAATGGCCAGAAGTTTTTAAGAGTCTCACCAAGGTTTTAAGACATGAATCAATTAGGTCCATTAATGAAACTCCTTCTACTGTTGGCACCCATTCAATTCTACACATATGTCCCAGGCCCCTGGTTGTGCTTATCTCTGTGGTTATTAAAATAACTAAGATGAATCCAATGCCATAACCCTGTGCTACAGAGCCAGCTTACCAAGCAATCCTGCCTGCGAAAAGACAGTTGGAACTTCAAATAGTTAATGGTAGGCATGATTAGTATTAAATGGGTTTTAGTAAAACAACACAAAATGACTTATTTCCTGACTTTTTTAAAAAAGTTTATTTATTTATTTATACATTTCTCCCTATTTCTACATTCTGTTTTCCTGAAATACTTCCAAATGAACTAAAATTAAATATGTGCTTTTACATTTCCTGTGGAAAACAACTGGAGAAGTCTTTGAAAATTGCCTAAAATTTCACGAAGTTCCTCAAAGCCTTCCCAAGAATCAAACTGCTGGAAAATTTTAAATAAAAAAATGAATGAATGAATGAATGTTTTTTTTTTCCTAAATGGGAAATACTTTTATTCATACCACTTGCTCAGAGTCCACGGATCTCTTCTCCAAATGGGCTAATCATATCTCAACTAGTTTCCAGGAAAATGCAAGGGCTATGACACGTACCTCTTCCCCCACCTTTCTCAATGGACCTTTTCCTGCAAATGAGGTGAAAATCACATTGAACTGTGTTTTGAACATATGAGAAGAACTTGATAAGACAAAAGAAATGCTTTAGAAAGCAAGGAAGAGGCAAATACAGATTTGAGGGGCTCACTTACTAGGGATTAGAGCTTCATTTCCAGGTTTTGGAGAGAGGGTAGGAGCCCCTTCCAGGCAGAAAGTGAGTAGCACCCACTCCTGACCTCACAGAGGAATTGTCAGGAAAAGAAAGGAGGGTGCTGCCTCCACAGAGGTTTCTGTCAAGTTCTAAACCCAATGCCCAGAGGTAACATATATGTTATTATGGTAAGTTAGAGAGAAAAAGGGAGTAGAAAGGAGGCTAGAAAATGTGCCCTTCCTAAAAGGTATTTTATTTTTTAAGGTATTTTAAATTTTTTTTAAAGTTTTTGTTTATCTATTAGAGAGAGAGAGAGAGAGAACACAAGCAAGGGGAGGGACAGAGGGAGAAGCAGACTCCCCAGTGAGCAGCGACCCCAATGCAGGTCTACAATCCCAGGACCCTGAGATCATGACCTGAGCCAAAATCAAGAGTCAGATGCTTAACTGACAAAGCCACCAAGATGCCCCCAAAATATATATTTTTTTTAAAGTACTCTATACAAAAATGTTTTGTACACCATATCCAAACTTCCCTGCTTTCTTAGCAATAGAACTCAACTTTTTTTTAAGGTTATTTATTTTAGAGTGAAGAAGAGGGAGAGAAAATCTCAAGCAGACTCTGCCCTGAGTGCAGAGCCCAATATGGAGCTCGATCTCATGACCCTGAGATCATGACCTGAGCCAAAATCAAGTCAGATCTTAACCTACTGAGCCATCCAGGTGCCCCAGAACTCAATTTTTTTTAAGGGCAGAAAAATCCCACTTAAAGATTACATTTACCAGTCTTCCTTGCAGCTAAGTGTAGTCATGTGACTATATCCTGGACAACGAGATAAGTACTACTGGCAAAGAAGAAAGGAGAGGCTGATGGGAGGAGAACCAAAAGTGTCTGCCTCAGTCTCTAGCCTCAGGGAACCTACATATAGTGAGGAAGACAGGTGCATAACACGAGTCATGGTGTGTATTATATTCTATTGTGTACAAAGGGCTATAGGGATCCTAAGTAGAAACTACTCATTCATATGAAGGTATTTGCCCAGTGTTATGTAAGCAAATGGATTTTAGAGCAACGCCTAGTTACCAGCTGTGTGACTTTCAGCAAATGCTCTACCTCTCTGAGCCTGGATTATCTCATATTTGAATAGAAAAGTAAATCCTACCATTTAAATCAATGTTTAAAGCATTCAGTACCAATCATATGGTAAATAAACTTAAACCTGGCACCCCCCCTTCCCACCTTTTTTTCAAGTTGTTTGAAAACTAAATGCCACTGTGCAGAGTGAAAGAAGTGGAATGCTGATGGGGAAGAAGGATGGGGTCTGATAAACCATTTATCTGCTTTCATTCGCAAGACAATTTCATAAACCATTCATTTGCACAGGAATCTTAGTTTCTGCCCTCTCACTGAAACCACATCATTTGGAAAAGCGGGAACTTATTCACCATTAATAAAATACCCATTTATTGATATGGTGTCACTCATGCCCACCTTGGATGCTGGAGCTCTGCCCTCCCCATCCTCATGCCAAACACGCCAAGTGGGACCAGAGAGTAGGAAGCAGGGAAGGAGGGTGATCAAGAGCTTTGGAGTCCATTTCTGTGTGTTTAACAAGTGTCCCATACTTCACTGTCTTGGTTTATGAGGAAAACCTGGCCAGAAAAATCATCTGCGATCTTCAGGGATTAGATGGTAAGGGAATAAAACCAAGTTGTTGAGCATGGAGTGAAGTGTCTTTATCTGTAGTTCTCTTCCTCCACCTTCAAATTATAGTCATGTTCTCATAGGAATAAACACACAGAGCCTCCCTCCAGGACTGCCCAGTATGGGATTCAAGAATCCAGCAGAGACCAATCAGGCCAACCTGATTGGAATATTGCACTCTAACAATCATAAATCAACTTTCAACAAGCAGTTTCAGGCTACTGGATATCAACTCAAAAACATCATGGTGGTACCACCTGCAAGTCAACAATAGTTTTAGCAGCATCACCTTCTTTGCCCCAAAAGAAGGGTCTATATCCTGTATGAATAGTTTATTTCAGTGACTCAGTGATTTTTCACATGTTGAGTTGGCAGCCATCTGTCTGCTCTGCTCAGAGCCCCTGCACTCCCTTCCCGATCCCCCCACCCGCCCCATACACACACACACAAACACACACATCCGCTGTTCCAACCACAGCATGGTACAGTGCTCTGCTTTACTTTCTAGGCTTGCAACTAAGGTTTCATTTGAAAAAAACGCGAAAAATCCAAGGCTAAAACTTTTGAGAAGCATTGTTTCTTTACCCTTAATATTAAAAAAAAAAACTGATGGTGGAAAAAATTAAAATATTAATACTATCGATAAGATCTGTGGGATATACAAACTTAATATATTTGAGAAAAACGAGGGCACTTATCAAGGGTGCTAAAAGTGTCAAATCTTTAGCCATAGTGGTACATTTAGATAATTTTGTTTTCAACTGTGAAAATCCCACAAAATCAAAAAGCAAATATGAAATGTTAGAAAGATAGCATCAAAGATTGTAGCTAAAAGACAAGGTATAGGAAGACAGAGTCAAGACCAGAGGCCAAACTCAGGATCTGGCAAGGTGGCCGGGCTGCCCTGCGGGATTTTATCAAGGAAACTAGCGGTTGCCGGCAGAACCAGTTCCTGGCATTAAAGAACAAGATGAGAGCAATGCCCATATTTGTTGGCCCCCAGGATCCCCCCCTTTTTTTAAGATTTTATATATTTATTAGAGAGAAAGAGAGAGAGAGATAGCACACGCAGGGAGGAGAGGGAGAAGCTGGGCTCAATCCCAGGACCCTGGGATCATGACCTGAGCCGAAGGCAGATGCTTAACGGACTGAGCCACCCAGGCGCCCCAAGGGAAGGACTTTTAAACTTTAACTATTCCTTCCAGTAGAATACCCAATGGCAGCCCCTTAAGTACGTTTCATGACCGAAATTTATCATCCTAATGTGGACAAGTTGGGAAAAATATGTTTAGATATGTTGAAAGATAAGTGGTCCCCAGCACTGCAGATCTGCCAGTTCTGCTATTGATCCAGGCTTTGTGAAGTCCTCCCAGTCCAGATGATCCATTAGCAAATGATGGAGCAGAGCAGTGGAAGACCAACAAAGCCCAAGCCATAGAAACATCTAGAGCATGCACTAGGATATATGCTATGAATAATATTTAAAATCAATCTGATCAAGTGTGCATCACTTCTCCTCATATGCCAAGACTTCTTCCTTTATTGTTTGCGTTTAATGGACACAGTCTTAGAAACATTACAGAATAAAAGCCCAGACATCTTCAGTCCTCTGGTGACTAAATGCACATTAGCAGATCTATGTCTTGTCCTGATTCACTGTTGTAAAGCACGATCAGAGGCTAGAAGTACCAGTGGGATAGCTGCAAAACATTTAAAAGCAAGTGGCCCCTCTCTGCTTTTATTCATTTCCCCCATTATGGTTTAAGTATAAAGAACTACAAATGACGGTAGTTGTCAGGGTTAGCTTTGGGGGTGTGGGTGTTTTTATTTTTTTTTGAGGGGGAGAGGTAGTTTTAATTTTGTGGGCTCCTTTCCCCCCTTTGAATGGTGATCTAGATTTGGTTAAAAGCAGCTAACAAGTTCTTTATAATATGCTCCCTAGCCAAGTCTAACTTTATTTAGACATTGTAGAGGACAAGGGCTTGATGAACCAAAATGGGAACAATAAGCAAACAGCACAGCCCTAATAACATTGTGACTTTGCTGTAGAGTCCAAGTGTAGAATCCTTCCTTCAAGAAAAAGCTTATGACCATTTTGTATGGCTTGTCTGGAAACTTCTGTAAATCTTATGTTATAGTAAAAATATTTTTTTTTCGGGGCGCCTGGGTGGCTCAGTTAAACGTTTGCCTTCGGCTCAGGTCATGATCCCAGGGTCCTGGGATCGAGCCCCACATTGGGCTTCCTGCTCGGCAGGGAGTCTGCTTCTCCCTCTCCCTGCCACTCTGCCTACTTGTGCTCGCTCTGTGTCAAATAAATAAATAAAATCTTTTAAAAAAAAATTTGTTTCAAAGAAGAGATAAGGTATAATATACAAAGGGGAAAGGATAAACTCTTCAATAAATGGTATTGGAAAAACTGGACAGCTACATGCAAAAGAATGAAACTGGACCTTTATCTTATGCTATACACAAAAATTAACTCAAAATGGATTAAAGACTTGAACGTAAGACCTAAAATCACAAAGTTCGTACAAGAAAACATGGGCAGTAAGCTCCTCGACGTTAGTCTTGGCAACAATTTTCTTTTTTCTTTTTTTTTTTAAGATTTTATTTATTTATTTGAGAGAGAGAGAGCATGAGAGGGAAGAGAGTCAGAGGAAGAAACAGACTCCCTGCTGAGCAGGGAGCCCAATGCGGGACTCGATCCCGGGACTCCAGGATCATGACCTGAGCCGAAGGCAGTCGCTTAACCAATTGAGCCACCCGGGCACCCTTGGCTACAATTTTCTTAATCTGACACCAAAAGCGAGAGCAACAAAAGCAAAACTGAGCAAGTAGGACTACATCAAACTACAAAGTTTCTGCACAGCAAAGAAACATCAACAAAATGAAAAGGCAACTTCTGAATGGGAGAAAATATTTGCAAATCATATATATAATAATATCCAAAATACATAAAGAAGACATACAACTCAATGGCAAGGAAAAAAGAAAAATCAATTTAAAAAATTGGCATAGGAGAGATGTCCACTGACAGAAGAATGGATAAAGATGTGGTATATATATACAATGGAATATCACTCAGCCAACAGAAAGGACGAATACTTACCATTTACATCAATGTGGATGGAACTGGACGGTATTATGCTGAGCAAAATAAGTCAGAGAAAGACAATTATCAAATGGTTTTATCCATATGCGGAATATGAGAAACAGCGCAGAGGATTATAGGGGAAGGGAGGGAAAAGTGAATGGGAAGACACCAGAGAGGGAAATAAACCATGAGAGACTCTTAACTATAGGAAACAAACAGAGGGTTGCTGGAGGGGGGGATGCGCGGGGGGATGGGGATTACAGAGGGCACGTGATGTGATGAGCACTGGGTGTTATATGCAACTGATGAATTATTGAACTCTACATCTGAAACTAATGCTGTACTATATGTTGGCTAATTGAATTTAAATTTAAAAAAATAGGCATAGGATCTAAACAGACATTTTCCCAAAGAAGATATATACTTGGCCAACAGGAACATAAGGTGCTCAAATCACTCATCATCAGGGAAATGCAAATCAAAACACAATGAGATATCACCTCACACCTGTTAGAATGGCTATTACCAAAAAAAAAGAAAGAAAAGAAATAACAAGCAGGAGGTGAGGAATGTGGAGAAAAGGGAACCCTGTGCACTGTTGGTAGGAATGTAAATTGGTGCAGCCACTATGGAAAACAGTATGGAGCTTCCTCAACAAATTAAAAATAGAATACCATATGATCCAACAATTCCACTACTGGCTACTTATCCAAAGAAAACAAAAACACTTACTCAAAAAGCTATATACGTCCCCATGTTCTCTGCAGCATTACTTGCAATAGCCAAGACATGCAAACAACCAAGTATCCATCAGTGGATGAATAAAGAAAATGTGACATGTGTGTAGACAGATAGATAGATATAGATATATAATGGAATATTATTCAGCCATAAAAAAGAATGAAATCTTGTCATTTGTCACAACACGAATGGACCTTGAGGGCATTATGCTACATGAAATAAGTCAGAGCTACTTTATAATCTCACTTTATAGGAAATATGTTATTTTTAAAAACACAGATACAGAGAAGAGATTGGTGATTGCCAGAGGCAGGGGTATGGGATGGGCAAAATAGGTGAAGGTCAAAAGCACAAACTTCCAGTTATAAAATCAATAAGTCATGGCAATGTAGTGTACAGCATGGCGACTACAGTTAATAATAGTGTATTTGAAAGTTGTTAAAACAGTAAATCTTAAAAGTTCTCATCACAAGAAAAAAATCTGCATGTATGGTGATGGATGTTAACTAGACTTACTGTGGTGATCATTTGCAATATATAAAATATTGAACCAAAATAAAATAATAGAAGACAAGGAATTACTTAAGATATTTATTTAGGCTATAGGGTTTACAGTCCTCACCTTATATAGCTCTGTTTTTGGTATGTTTAACTTTCACATCCACTTTCAGGAATGTGGATATGTAGAAAGGTATTACCTGCAACCTAGCATCTTCCATAGCTATGTCCAATCACGTCCTGCACAGTGGAACACTCCAAGCAAATAGCCAAGCCAGCACAGACCCAGGTGGAGCCTCACCAGGAAGCACCAAAACCAAGCATGGTAGAATTAGAACCTGCAGGAGGTGGGGGTGGGGGGGGCAGGTCAAAGTGGAACCCAAGACACAAACTCGGGAAGCCTTGAGGGTGGGTGGGAAGGAGAGTTAGAAGGCTATACCTGCCAGACTGGCTGGTTCTTCCCACCAGGCAGAAGTAGGAAAGCTCCTCACGGAAGGTCTGAACAAACCTCACTGAGCACCCACAAGAGATCTAATTGTTTGGAAGGAATAGTAATTAGCCAGTGCATAATACACAAAATAGGTTGCTCCAGAGACTCCTTATTTGAGAGAAAACATGAAATTTGAACTATGATTTGCACTGTCTGGTCTGGAAATACCTAGTCACGGAAACACAAATGTTCCTTCAGAGTTAATTCTAGAGTAATGCTGTCCAAGAAATACTATGTGAGCCACATGCATAGCTTTAAATTTTCTAGTAGCCACATTTAAAAGTAAATAGAAACAGATGAAATTAATTTTAATACTATATTTAACCCAGTATATCTACAGTATTATCCTTTCAAAATGTAATCAATATAAATATTAGTAAGATGTTTTACATTTGTTGTACTAAGTCTTCAAAATTTGACATATTTTTTATACTTATAGTACATCTCAATATGACTGCTACATTTTCACTGGAAATACTCATCTGTATTTAGATCATAAAATTTACAGCTGGAAAAATAGATGGACGTAACCAAATTCTTTCAAATATACTTACAAGTTTTCCAGTAACTAAAACGGATTTTCAGTTTCTAAACTTAAAGTTATTAAACAAAATTTAAAGCTTCAGTTCCTCAGTAATAGCAGCCACACTTCAAGTGCCCAGCTGCCACATGTGGCTAGTGACTCCCATACCGAACAGCACAATTCTAGACCATCAAACTGCATGTCTGGCTATTTTCACAACAAAACCACCACTGAACATCTCAGGAATAGATAGTAACATAACAGAAATAATAGTGCTTTGCTTTTGAAGAACACTTTGAGATTTATAAAATGCTGTATACACCCAATGGAATATGATAGGTGGCATATGGGCTTTGACAGAAAAAATACTTGGGTTCAAATTCTAGCTCTGACACCTATTTGATCCTTCACATGAGACTTGCCCAGCCTCAGCTTCCACGTATGTAGAAGGGGATTGATATAGGCCCCATCAAGCTCATGGAGTTGATCTGAAGATCAAAGAAGATGATATGTGGAAAAATGACTGCAAGTTAGAGAGATGTTAGTTGTCATTATTTACAGTAACTATATGAGGTAGGTATCAACCTTGTTTTATAAAAAAGAAACGCAGTCTCAGGAATTTAATTAAATAACCCAAAGTCATATAACCAGGACATTGCTGAGGAAGGACCCAAAATTATATCTTCTAGCTCTAAATCAAATACTTTTTCCACCACTGATACCACAGATGGCTTATATTCAATCTAAACATTCAGTTCCAATCTGAGGATATTTAGAGGTTAGGTAAAGAAATCTGAATCAAGAAATTAGGATTCAATATAGCAAAGGATAACGAAAAAAACCTAACATGCTCTAAAAAGAAATATGGACCATGACAGGAATGACCAGTTTCATCACGCCAAGTTTTAAAGACTGGCTTACCAATTTCTCAAGACTGTCAGAAAAATGCGAGAGATTTCCCAAGTGTTTTCAAATATAGGTGGCTATTTGTCCCTTAAAGAAACATTAACAGCTCCTCAGGAGGCGAATCATTTCTTGAAAAGATACAGAACCTTTGGGGATAGGTCAAAATCAAAAAACACTTCCAAACCTAGCAACACTTTCAAAGACAACTACTGTTTGAAACCTGAGGTTTAAATAGTAAAAGATTGCTTCTTTCAGCAATGTGACAATCTCCTTGCTTTAGCTTACTGCATTGATTTATTTTGAAGTTAAAGGTGCTGCTTTATGGGTAAATCTTTCTGTGAAAGTAGAGAATTATCCAGTTAACAACAAAGTGATTATCTGCTAGAGGCCAGGAATTGCATAGGGTCCTGGCAGGGGAGGAAGCAACACGGGATAAATAATAAGCCCCAGTCCCTCCTCCCACAATCCCCAATCTCAGCTGATGTCTGCATTTTAGTTCATGAGGAAAGTGAAACACCAGGAGACAACCAGCCAACGCTCCCACCACCAAATCTACAATCGTTCCTACAGCTAAACCCATACACGCTGCCTTCCTTCCAGGGGCAGTGGATGAAGTCAGAAATAGCAAAGGCAAGACCTCTACCTTAATTTTGCCTTCCACATCTCACGTGAGTGCATCTGATAGGTGGAACGCTGAATTACATCCAGAACTCTAACGACAAGGGAGACAGGGATCATTTTTTTCTCACATTCCATAGACAATAAATATAGCAGCAAATTCTGATGATTCCACCTTCAGAATATATTCTGAACACAGCTATTGCTCACCTCCTCTATCAACAGATACCATCTTAGTCCAAACCGCCCTCATCTCTGCCCAGATAGCAAGAGCCTCCTAACTGGATCCTGATTCCAATTACACTCCCTTCTAATCTGTTCTCCAAGCAGCAGCTAGCATGACTAAAAACTAAATCATTTTTCCCCTCCTGCTATCTTTTTTTTTTTTTAAACATAAATGAAGGGGAAATCAGCGGGGGAGATGAACCATGAGAGACTATGGACTCTGAAAAACAAACTGAGGGTTCTAGAGGGGAGGGGGCTGGGGGGATGGGTTAGCCTGGTGATGGGTATTAAAGAGGGCACGTTCTGCATGGAGCACTGGGTGTAATATGCAAACAATGAATCATGGCGCACTACATCAAAAACTAATGATGTAATGTATGGTGATAAACATAATAATTTAAAAAAAAAAAAAAAAAAAAAAAAAAAAAAAAAAAAAAAACAACAACTAAATCAGATCTTTCCATGCCTCTGCCTTCAACTCTCCAATGGCTTTCTGTAGCCTCTGACACTGCAGAAGAAATAAATAGCCATGCTTTCTAGGAGAAATCCAGGAGCAGCAAAAGCTAGACATCCACCTCTCTCTCGTCTTCCAAATCTTAGGTAAGTGCAAGTGATTGGTGGTAACTAAATTACATCTAGAACCCAAATCAAGGCAAGCTGGGAAAAATGTAGCCTCTTACTATAGGAAGGCCCTGGAAAAAGAGGTTGGAATATATATTATGGCCAATCTACCATGCTCCCACAATGTTCACTGCAGCAGCATTTACAAGAGCAACTGATAAGTAGAAAGCAGACTAAATGCCCAAAAGTAAAAGGCTAGTAAAATAAAGTGTACTGTATCTAGGTAATAAAATAATATGCTCATTTTTTTTAAAGATTTTGTTTGAGAGAGAGAGAGAGAACACGAGCAGTGGGAGGGGCAGAGGGAGAAGGGTGAACAGGGAGCCTGATGCGGGGCTCGAGTCCAGGACCCCGGGATCATGACCTGAGCTGAAGGCAGACGCTTACCTGACTGAGCCACCCAGGCACCCCAGCATGCTCATTTTTGATGGACATTTTATCAATGAAGTCAAAAATCTTACAATATATCATTTACCGAGATAAAATCTTGTCAAAAAGTAGTACAATCTGATCTCACTTTTAGGGACAACTGGGTAAATTTAAATATGGCCTATATATTATTTTTAATGGTATAATAATGGCATTTTGATCACATAGGAAAATTCCCTGTTCTTAAGAGATGAATCCCCAAGTGTCATGAACTTCTAAATTAGTTTCAAATAATTCAGAATAAAAGCAGAGGGAGGGAGAATTTTAACAATTGACGAATCTAGGAAAATGACATACAGTACTCTTTGTACTACTCACTCTTTTGCTTTTCTGTTGGTTCAAAATTTCTCAAAATAAAAATCCAGGGAGAAAACTGCTGGTTTGTAAGGCTGCTCTGATTTGAGGCTGTTTTCTTTACTCATGCCACATCTTAAAAAATGTGTGCTCTCAGATTGCATGTATACAATGTTGTCATCTTCAGTAACCCAAGATGGGTTTAGCCTGCTCTTTCTTCCTGTTCCCATTCTTGTAATATGTTCTGAGAAACTGCAACTGTTCCAGGAAACAATACGTGTGCACACGCGCGTGCACACACACACACACACATAAATTAAATCGGTGATGCCAAATACATGGCATACATGCCACCAGAACCCCTACCACACCAAGAGCAGTCATAACTAATCAATCGCAGTCATAACTGATCAATCAGGCAGTCATAACTAATCAATCAGGCAGTCATAATTGATCAATCGGTCATAACTAATCAATCAAGGTACTCTGTCCTGCTGGTGAGATAAAACCTTTGTCATCCATTGATTAAATAGACGACTTCAGCAAAAGCTTGAAATCCTATGATTTTTATGAGGGTCTCCAAGGCAGCTGCGCAAAAAAGCTCAAAACCCAAAAGGCGGTCGGGGAGGGGGGCGGTGAATTAAATAGGTGTGATGGCGATGAAGGAGGGCACTTGTCGTGATGAGCACTGGGTGATGTATGGAAGCATTGAAACACTATATTGTACACCTGAAACTAGTATTACACTGAATGTGAACTACCTGGAATTAAACATTTTTTTTAAACTACATTAAGTCTATTAAAGAAAAAATTGAAACCAAACATCTCAATCCACCCATTGTCTCTTACTTCTTGAACCTTGGGGAAGTCTCTGAGAGTTCTCTGGCCTTCAGTTCTCCTGTCTGTAATGAACTTTCCTCACAGGGTTATCAGCGGTTAAAAGGAGACGACAGACGCTGGGTAAACGCCAAGGCATGTACACATCGAGAGTGACATCATGAAAAATGGAAAATTCACTCTTGGGAGAGCCAGTTCTTATAATTCAGAATAGAAGAGGAGTTCTACAAGCCTGAAGGGTTGTTTGGGTTTTTGTTTTTTTTTTTCTTTTAAAGCCGGTCTAGAAATAGAGCAAATTCTAAATGCTTCTTCTCAGTGTCCTTTTGCTGGTTCTTCATTTCTCCGATTTCTGAAAGTCTCAAGGCTCAGTCCTCAGACCTTTTTGCTGTTCATACCATAGGCAATTCCCCCTAATCTTGTGGCATTAAGTACATTTCATATGCTGTTGATTCCCACACTTTGAAAACATAACAAGATGTTATAAAGGAATTTGGGACAAGGCTTTAATACAACAGACATAAACACAGAGAAATCAAGGGGCCGCTGAGAATCAAGATTTTCACAGCGGTATCAGAGAACAGTTTAACTTGAGCCCCTCACTGTAATCAAGGTTATAAGATGGTCTGGCTCCTAGAAATTGAAGAGAGCGGATTTGTGAAATTTCTTTCAAGACAGCTATGCTATGAATAGCTCTGCTCACTGGAGAATAAAAAAGGTGGGGAAGTCTACCTTCAGCTCAGATCTAGCGATAGACTATGACTTGGAGAGCTGAACTGTGTTCCTTGCAGTTTGGAGAAAGGGGGATGGTGGGAGCTGCTTAATTCAGTGGAATCTGGCTGCCCCTGGGGGGGTTGGAGGGGGGGCTAAAGGTGAGAGGCTGCTAAAGAAGTGGGGGGCAGCAGAGAAGAGATATCCTTGGGGGATCAGCTGAGGCACAGGGTGTGTGCTTCCTGTGGACAAGAGGTGGGCCATGCAGGAGAGTCAGCCAGGAGCCGCTCGGTGGGGTGATGAGACTGTAAATGGGAGAGTGAGCTGTGGGAAAACCAGTGGCAGCTGGAAAAACAGGATATATCACCCACTCCCACGGTGTTGCTGAAAGAGGAGCCACAGCAGGGGAGCAGCCACAGAAGCCACGAAAGAACCCAGGAGGACACGGCTAGAAGTACTAGGATGGTCTCAGCCAAGTGGGGACTTTCTAATCTCTTTCCCCTCTACCTTCCAAAGCCTCCAACTCTGGAGTGGTTGAAAGCCCAGCTACTGAGAACGTAAGAGAAAAAAAGCCAACCATAATTTCTTCCCCAATGGGAAAATTTTTTCCTATCTGCTACAGGACCTAGCTTGACAGGTTTGAAGGTAGAGGAAGAGGCTTAAAAGCAAAAATCGGAAGCAGAAGGAATGTGACCTTTTAATGCATATGTAAGTATTAATCAATAAACTAAACTGGACATACTTATTTCTGAATCCAGACTCTGATTTCCTACCTAAAGAAAACTAGAAGACTTACTGATACCTAAGAGTAACCCAAAAAATCATGGTACTCACCAGAGTTTTCACCCAAGCCAGAGAAAACTATTCCTCCAGCAAATAAATGCTAAAGGGACATCAGGACACCAAAAAAAATATATATATATATTCTCATTGATTTCCAGAGCTGTGCTTCTTCGCAGTACCTATTACACACTATAGTATCCCAATACCTGTTCACAGCGGTGTGACAACCATCTCACGATTATCACACCCAAAGACGAATTCTTAGTTTCCAACCCCCAGACCTTCTCTTCCCCATCTCATTATATAGGAACCCATCATTCCACTTGGTCAGGCCCATATCCTTAAAGTCATCCCTGAATGCTTCTTTTTTCATCCTGGTTCCAAATTATCAGCAAATCCTACAAGCTTCACTGTCAAAAGTTATTCTGAATCTAACCACTTTCTACCATCATCTGATCTGAGTCACAGTTGTGTCTCCCCTGGATTATTGCGATAGCCTCGTAGCAGGTCTTTCTGTTTCTACTCTTGTTGCTCCACAGCCTAATTCCAATGCAGCAGCCCAAGTGACTGGAAATCACTTGTAAGTCTACTTCTAAGTCACGCAGACCTGCTCAAGATCCTTCAATGCCTTTTTTTCCCTTTTTTTCTCCTTTTTTTGGATAAAAGATGTGGTATACATACACAATGGGATGTTATTCAGCCATGAGAAAGGGGGCTATCCTGCCTTCACTTTTGACTTAGAATAAAAGCCAGTGTCTTTGGAACGCCTACGTGATCTAGCCCCTAACCTTTTCAAACCTCATCTTTCTACCGCTCGCACTTGCTTGCCCTAATCGCGCTTACACTGGGCTCCTTGCTAGTCCTCAAGCATCCTAAACACTCCTCCAACTCAAGAACTTTATACTTGCTGCTTCTTCTGCCTGGAATTCTCTTCTGCTTTTAGGTTTCTACTCAAATATCCCTTATCAGAAGGGCTTCCCCTAATTGCCTAATATAATAACAACTCCATCCTCCCCTACTGCCCACCCCTTCTATCTCCTGAACTCCCTCTCTTCCTCCCTTCACTATAGTGATATCCATGCCACACATTTATCTGCCTGTTCATTGTCTGCCTTCCCCTTCCAGCATGTCAGGAACCCAAGCCTAGAACTGTGCTTTGTCCACCACTGTAGGCACTCAGTATTTTTTCAGTGAATGAATAATTTCCACTAAGGTACTTATAAGAGCTCCTAATCTACAATCATTTTGTATTTTCTAAAAAGATCTTCCATGGCCCCTTGTAATATTTGGAAACAAATTCTGAAATGGGGATTAGCTAGGTCCCCCCAGCAGTCACCTCCTGATTCCTTTCAGGCCTACCTCCCCCGCCCCCCTTCTCATCTCTCAGCAGGAACACAACTCCTTCCCACCCCGGGAGCCTTTCTAGGAAGACAGACGGGAGCGGAGGGAGCTGGGTCTCACAGCTGGACAACTGTGGCTGCACGTCAGGACTTGACTCTGACACGTGCGGGCACCAGGGCCAGATTCAGGACTCTCCAGGCCTTTGTTCTGACCGCCAGACAAGAATGTCTGTCTCTGTTAATTTGACTTAAGCTCTGTTTAATTACTAACTTGGTAGCTTCTGCTCTCTGCTTAGCTGCTTGTCAAGTATGTGGCACTTTTGATAATTTAAGGGTTGGAATTTAGTCTATTTTTGCAATCGAAAATCAGCCTGGAGCCAGAGTTTCCCTTTTATTCAGAAAGACGAAACAGAAGGCACATCAAAAGCGGGCATTCTGTAATTGTGTTTTTTCCGATACATTAAAAGCAGGCCTTTGCACACTGGCTGCTTGGTGTCCTTTGGAAATCTCTACTGAGCCTGTAAACATGGAGTCTAGTGCTTTCGTACCATTCATTTTTGTCTGTGTCCAGCTTAGGCCAAAAAAATTTACTCAGCAATGTGAGGAAGCCACGTGGAGAGGCAGCCTCAGAGGTGCCCAGACAGCATGAGGGACTGGGATCTGGAGCCTGAGTTCCAGGACCGGCCCCACAGCCTCCAAACTCAATGACTTGAGTGCTTATCTAAGATCAGGGGAGCACTCAGTCTGATGAGCGGACAGACAGGGAAAGAGACTGTGTCGGTGTGTTGTAACCAAGGTGTGCAGAAAGCAAGCAGGAAGCCTAGCGATAAGAGGGAGTCTGCCTGCCTGGAGGACAGGTAGGTATTTACCAGGATCCAGGAAGCAGGCTCAGAACAGACAGGATAGCGCCTGCGAAGGCCCGAGACAGCCTGCACAGCGCAGAAAGGGAAAAGTTCAGGGTAGGCTATGTGTGAAGGGGGGGGGGGGTGAGGCTGAGGAGGGTGTGGAGGCAGAGGGCTGGGAAGACAAGATACAGGGGTAAAAATAAAGAAAGTAAGGCTAGACCTATTAGATTAAGGACAAGTGGTTAGGTTATGGAAAAAATTGAAGTCACTCGGTAAAATGGGCATGATAGGAACACTAGCCAACCGTTACTGAGCTCTTCTTAACCATACAGTAACTACTTCCCACTCGAATCTAGGGGGTTCAGAGATAGTTAGTTGCCCAAGAAAACTTAGCTGGGAAAAGGTGAAGGAGGGAATTTGAAGGCAACGTGCAAGACTCCAGAGCCCCGTCCTTAGCCATCACACTGCCTTGCAAATATTAAATGAGCTAATAGATAAGAAAGGATTCTGCAAACTGCAAAGGACTGCCCAAACGGAGCCTCTGGTGTTTATTAGCTGTTACAGGGATCCCCAAACAGGAGGCCTTTCTTCTTCATTAATATTTGACAGTGCAACCCTGAGCATTTTCTCCCAGCTCAGCCTAACAAGCAAGAGAGGCTGTGAGAGACCAAAATCACTGTAGATGAAAGGAAAGGAAGTCTGGGCTCTTATGAGTCACACTGAGGGATGGAAGAATGATAGGATCAAACGAAGCAGCCCTTCTGAAAGCTTAGCCCGTGCTGGTACCTGCTGGTGCCCACGGTAGGTATGCCAGCTTCCACAAGGGTTTATCCTGTGGAGGGCAAATGCCCCAGGGCAGTTATATGTACGAACAGGGTGGTAGGGGGAGTAGGGTAAGAGTTGCAGCTAGTCTAAAAGGCACTGGGAGACTTCTTTTCCTTACCTGAAAGGTTGCTGTATATCTGTGGAAAAAAGAACTTCAGCCTGGAATTGACTAATCATAACCACTACTAACAACCTCCTATGGGCATGCACAGCTCTGAGCATCTCACGCAACTTCCCCAAACCACAGCACTGCCAATCCCACCAGCTCTGCAAGAGGTCATTCTCCTTGTTTTAGAAATGCAGATAGCTCCAGGAGGTTACCTGATTTGACCAGGATCACATAACTAACTAGTAAGTGACAGTCCTAATTTAGAATCAAAGTTTGCTTTAATGCATACTCTTTACAGCACCAGAATTGCTTCCCAAAAACTTAAGTCCAAAGCCTAATTCTCCCCGTTGCTATGTGTGAGGTCCTGGCCCTATCACTTCACCCCTGGGAGCTTTGTTTTGATTGACTGATGGATATGTCCTTGCATTATTCCAGAAGTTTAGCATCTTAAATCCTTCCCTGCAATATGGGGAGAAAGTCCTCCCACTGCGTTTGTAGAGATCCTAGAAAGAGGATTAGGTCAGAAACATAAGTAACATTGGAGCTACCTTTAAAACCTGAGGACCCGGAGCGCCTGGGTGGCCCAGTCATTTAAGCCTCCTGCTCTTAATTTCGGCTCAAGTCACAATCTCAAGGTCCTGGAATTGAGCCCTGCCTCAGGCTCCCCACTCGGTGGAGAGTCTGCCCCTTCCCCAATCGTACGCACTCGCTAAGAAATCAATCTTAAAACAAAACAAAACAAAAACCTGAGGACATGCTACCTCATAACATGTATGTTTGAACTTCATAGCTCCAAATAGAAATGAGAACTCTAAGGTGCCTCATGAAATGGTTTCCAAACTTAACCAAATATGGAAACCTCTGCCCTAGGTCATCTGTCAGTGAATGCTCACACCCTGAAAAATTCTCTTCATCCTGAGTGTCTCCAAGCAAAAACCTAGAAAACTCATTTTCTAGCACTCAGTTAAAACTTGAAGAAAACAAAGATACTAGGTTGAACCATAGGGTACCAATATTTGACTATTTTTTGACTTACAAAAAAAATTAAAAGAGTAAATTGATTGGGTTCAACATAATTGATGCAGGTTTTCAAAAAGTTCCTCTATCACTGCAAAATGATTAACAAGCCCATCCTGGGCCAAACATCAGCAGGCAGGCACAAGAACCACCTGGACAATTTTTTTTTTAAAGATTTTATTTATTTATTTGAGAGAGAGAGAATGAGAGATAGAGAGCATGAGAGGGAAGAGGGTCAGAGGGAGAAGCAGACTCCCCGCTGAGCAGGGAGCCCGATGCGGGACTCGATCCCGGGACTCCAGGATCATGACCTGAGCCGAAGGCAGTCGCTTAACCAACTGAGCCACCCAGGCGCCCGCACCTGGACAATTTTTTAATATGAGGATTCCCGGACCCACCCCCATATTCAGTACCGGAGTTGGGGTGGGGTAGTTCAGGAACTTGCCTTTTTAAAAGGCATTCCAGATATTCCAAGGCAGAGAGATTGCTCTAAAAACAAAACAAAATAAAACAAACAAACTCCCCCTAGAAAATTTCTGAACTGGAAGAATATTCTGTTTCCAACTACTCAGAAGACAGCACCCCAAAATGCCGTACTTCTCAAAGGGCATCCTCAATCTGCTTGTGGGCAGCTTGAGGACCTCTGCTGTAAAGTAGGCAAGAGCCTGGTGACAGTTTCAAACCTTTCTTCCACAACTTTCCAGCTTTGAGAAGTCTTTTGAGGGCCCAACTTTTTTGTTTTAAGGACCCCATGCCTCCTTTTTTTTTTTTTTAAATTTTATTTTGTTTTGCTGCCTGAAATTAATAACTGCAAAGGGATCTAGACCACTCTTTAAATAGCAGTGTTTGGGTATGTGCCCAGCCCCCACCCCTCCACTATCCAGGAGAGAATTACTGTGGCTCCACCAGTTGGTTTAGAGACTATTCATGCCCATCTTCCACATCGCAGATTCAAACCAAAACCTCGTTATTTCCACTATGTTTGTTTTGCTGCATAATGGTAACATTTATATAGAAATGGGTCTTTTTCTCTATCCTATAATTTGGATTGTTTAGTTTTCCTTTTTGGACTTCTTTGATGCTGCTGAAGAAAGAAGTCCGCAGGAATCTGGAGAAAGGAAGAGAGTGGGCTGCAGGGGGCGGAGGCGGCAGCAATGTTGTTTGCTTCTCTGTCTCCTTGGTCCCCCACTTCCTAGCTGGACTAAGCTATCTCCTTCCTGTTTCTGCTTTTCTGCCACCTACAGCCAGGCCAAAATATGTTGGCACTTAGGGCCGGAGCTCCAGCTTTGACACTGACTTGATATGGGACCTTGAGCAAGTCTCTTTCCTCTCAAGGCCTCTCTTCCCATGTGAAGAGTGAAGGTGTCTAACCAGATGACCTCTGAATTCAATTACTTTCCCAAGCCCACTGGGCTGTCACCCATTCTGCTGTGAGGTAACCAGAAAATAAGCCCTTTGCTAGCCATATGACTTTGGGCAAGTTATTCAACCCCTCTGATTGACCATCAAAATGAGTCGCACCAGTCTTTTCTACTTCCCGTGAAGAAAAAAAGTGGATTCTTTATACCCAAGGCATGAAAATAGCAATGAATCCGTGTTCCCTCATATGTCCCTGAGTTCCAAAGATTATGCCATTACTGCATAAGATTTTTCAAAGCCTTTCCAAGGCTTTAAATCCTCTATCATATCCCAAACACACCTGCCACCCCCACTACCACAACCACTAGCCTCAGTGCAACCCTAAAACCTTCTCGTTTTAATTTCTGCTCCCCTCTCCCCTTTATTTCTTGCTAGAGGGTTCTATGAAAAATGTAATTACCCTTCTAGACAAGTACTCTAGGGAAGCACTTGCATATGTCCACAATAAGGCATACAGAAGGATGTTCACTGGAAGCTTGTTTATCATGATGAATAATAGCAAACAAAGGTCCATCACCTTAAATACCATGGTGGGCAACTCACTTAATAGAGTACTATGTAGCAGAGGTGCAAACAGCAAAAGAATGAGGTACTAATATGGGTAGACAGACAAGATACACTGTTGATAAAAGAAACTGCCATAGACTGGTATGCACAATATGGTATCTTTTATGTGAAAAAGTTAACTATACATATTCTAAGTGTATATGTATTTGCATGCACGCACACACACACACGCGCGCACACACACACACACAGTACAGGCATAGAAAAAGTTTAAAACAATGTATAAGAAACTGATAACTTTGCTTACCTCCAGGGAAGGGATGGTCAAGGGGACTTTAGGCTATGCGAAATGTTTTAATATTTTTACACAAAAAAAGTCATATATTACTTAAGAAATTTAAAACTCATTTGAAATAATACAGCTCCTACGTATATGATAATAGCACAAAGGATGGGGAAAAGGAAAAATATCTTGTTGTAAGGTTCTTACACTATACATGAAGTGGTATAATATTATTTGAAGGCTTTTTTTGAAGATGATGATTTTAAAATGTGTAAACTGAAGATGAATATTTTAAATCCTGTGACATGCACAGAAAAAAAATATTAAAAGAGGTTTAATAAGCGTGAAGAGAAAATAGAAACGTAAAAAATAATCCAAAAGCAAGTTGGCAAAGGTAGGAAAACGAAGAACAGATGGAACAAATAATAAGCAGTTGGCAAGATAGTAGACTTAAATATAACCATATCAATAATAGCAATGTAAATGGTCTACACACCTCAATTAAAAGGCAGAGATTGTCAGATCAGATAAAAAAGCAAGACCCCACCATATGCTGTGTACAAGAAATTCACCTTCGAGATTAAGACATAACTACATTAAAAGATTAAAAGATGTAAAAAGATATACCATGAAAACACTAATCCAAAGAAAGCTGGGGGGCCTTTATGAATACCAGACAAAGTGGACTTCAGAACAGGAGTATTACCACAGATTAAAGAGAGTCATTAGAAAATAATAAAGGAGACAATTCACCCACAAGACATAAGAATCCTAAATGTATATACATCTAACAGTGGAGCTTGAAGAATGCATGAAGCAAAAACTGACAGAGCTCAGGAGACACAGACAACACCAGGACTAGAGTTGGACACTTCACCAATTCTCCCTCAGGAATAAAAGCAGCAGAAAGAAAATTAGGAAGGACATGGAAGACATGAAAAACACTATAAACTAACGACCTAATATTTATAGAGAATCTATCCAACAAACAGAATACGTATTCTTTCCAAGTATACAAAAAACGGTCACCAAGATACACTGTTCATAAAACAAGACTTCAGTGAAGTTTAAAATATTGAAATTGTGCAAAGTATGTTCTCTTACCCTAATGGAATTAAATTAGAAATCAACACAGAAAGATATGTGGGGAATTCCCCAATATTTGAAAATTGAAAACATACTTCTAAATAACTCAAAAAGTCAAATAAATTTAAAAAATAATTTCAATTGAAAATGAAGACAATGCATCAAAATATATGGACTACAGATAAATCAGTATTTATAGGAAAATTCACAGCATTAAACATGTTTAGGGAAAGTATCCACACAACCAAGGTAAACATTCTTAAAACCCAGCAGACTTTCTCTAAGAAGTGTGATACCAACTGCTTCTGTAAGAAGCAGCAGATACCAACAAAATAACACAGTACAAGAAGGGTAAGGATTTTCATGTGTCCAGGGGAAGCAGTGTTGGGACAGGAGGCAGAGTGACTATGGTAAGCAGACTAAGCCAATTTTCCAGAAAAAGGCTGAAACCACAGAGAAAATTGTGCCAAGGCGAGAACACAGAATGAGTGGGGCCCAACTATAGATCTAAGAGAATGACGGCTATTAAGAGATGCAAGCATTTTGAACTAGGAGGAGATAACAAGAGAAAAGGCCAAATGATCCAGTTTTGAGTTTCATCTTTTGTGTTATTATAAAGGCAATAACATCTTGAGGTTATGTTCACTTTGAAAAAAATAAGCTTATACTAAGAAGAGAAGAATGGTCTCAAATTAATGATCTAATAAGTAGTCACCTTATGAAACTGGAAAAGGAAACCAAAGGAAGCAAACAAAAGGAAGAACATAATAAAAATATGAGCAGAAATCTATCAAAAGCCAGAAAAATAATAAAATCAATAAAGCCAAAAGCTGTTTCTTTGCCAAAAAAAAAAGACAATTGATAAACTCCTAGTCAGACTGATCACAAGACACAAATTAACAATATCAAGGAAAGAAGGAACAGTACCAGAACTACTAATATTAAAAGAAAAATAAGGAACTATTATGAACTATGACAATAAAGTAAAAAAGTTGGATGAAATGGACAAATTCCTTGGAAAAAAATAAAATAAATAAAGCCCCTGACCTACTCTAGTAGGTGGTGAAAATTCTAGTGTTTACCTGCCTGAGGCACTCCAACTAGAAAAACCGTAATCAGTAAAGATATGGAAGCACTGAACAAAATGGCGTTTATTACTAGAGTAAAAAAAAAAAAATGCAGAGTAGAGACTAACAAAAGCAGCTAAAAAAAAAAAAAAACAGAGATCAGCAACAGAGGATTAGTTAAGAACAGAGATTAGTTAAGAGGCTACTTGCATAGTTTGGTGAGAGATGAGGAGGTCCTGAACCACCAGGGTACGAGTAAGAATCGAGAGGAGATTAAAAGTTGAGAACTGTTTAGCAGACAGGTGCTAAATATTGGTGACTGACTAATCATGGGAAAGATGAAGGGGGCGGAGCAGAGAAAGGCTCACCCGTTTCTGGCTTGGTGACCAGGTGCCACCAATTGATACTGGGACTAGGAAAACAAGAGCCCCCGGCTGGCAGAGCTAAATTTACAGATGTTAGGTTTGGGGAACCTGTGGGAAATCAAGGTTGGGAATGTTTAGCAAGCATCTGGAGGTATAAATTTGAAGCAAAAAGGAGAAGTCAGTATTGAAATAACATACTCAGTAGGTAGAAACCTCACCTAAGGAGACTACAGAAAAAGAAGAGAAATGGCTCAAGAGTAGAACCCTGGATTAGAAAATCATCTGAGGTTCGAGAAAAGCGTTGTGATTTTTGGAATAAGACAGTTCAGAAGCAAGTACAATTACCCACAAATATGTTAAGCAACATCTTATAATATCAAAAACTTAGAACAAACCTGAATATCAAAGAAAAAGCAGAATGGTTAATATGGAACATTAACTAAAAATGAGGTTTAGAAGAGTATACAATAATGTAGAGATTGCTTATGATAAAATGTTAAATGTTTTCTGACCTTTCAAAAATATATATGTATATATATTATTTAAATACCAAAAATCCTCATAGCAAAGTCTG
The DNA here is from genome assembly GCF_003265705.2 of Callorhinus ursinus. Classification (NCBI taxonomy): domain Eukaryota; kingdom Metazoa; phylum Chordata; class Mammalia; order Carnivora; family Otariidae; genus Callorhinus; species Callorhinus ursinus. The sequence goes on along the minus strand of NW_027397086.1, from coordinate 20,665,111 downwards.
GAAAGAAATACATCAGAGTGTTAGTATTAAATGTTTGGAGTGGAGCCTATGAGCACCACTACTATGGGGTAATCTACATCTTGCAAATTTGCCATGTAATACTCATGTAAGAGAACCTGTCCAAAAAAAGAAGAAACGTAGCGTTTGCTTCCGTCCCTGGTGACGACCGTCACAGCCAGAGGCCCTGTCTATCACAGGGCCTGACACTGAGGGCCCCTCCACCAAAGCAAGGCTGTAATAGAAGCATACCTGAGTCGTGAAGGCCCCTCCACCGGCTGTGCTGGAGGCCTTGGGAGTCTGCACCGGCTTCTGCCTCTGCCCCCTCGGAAGAGACCTCGTGCCTCCACCCTCACGCTGCGCTGATGGCCTTCACCTGGGGGCTCTCAGGAACCATCCCCCTGGCCTCGCTGGAGACGCCAGGGCCTTCCTGGCAGCTTCCCAGAAAACAATGCCCAGCGCGGCCTGGGCACCCTCTGCGGTGTGGCTACTGGTCCTGTGAGATGCTGGCCTCGCCAACCCCCGCGGCAGCTGCGGCAGAACCTCTGGGCCAGCCCCGAACCCGGCGCTGAACATAGGTTCTAGGCCCCCTTCCACCTCTCCTTCCACTCCCGCAGCAGCCTCACGAGGCAGATGTGCGTAGTGCTCCAGCCCCTGGGACGATGACACTGGGGCCCGGGCCCGGGCACTTGCCTAGAGCTGGGCAGCTAGGGCGGGGTGCGGCCTCACCAGGCAGCGGTCAGTGCTACGGTGACGATGATGAGGGTGACCTGCGCCGAGCTCCAGCAGAGAGGGCGGCTGGTGCTCGGGGTCTCTCCAGGCCTTTGGAGGCCGCCCCTGACCCGTGCGGCCCCACTGTGAGGCCCAGGGGTGCTGAAGTGAGGGACAGCTGGTGAAGCTCCGCAGGCAGGGATGGGGGAAGGTCCCATCCTAACCTCATCTCTGAGGGTAAAGCCCCGGCTCTTCCTTCCCGACTCAACAGCCTGAGAAGCAGGGCCCACCACCACCAGAAAGCGGAAAGCTCGCCCAGCGCAGACCCCGCCCCCAGGCCGCAGCCCCGCCCAGTATGGCCCCGCCCCCGACGTGGCCCCGCCTCCAGGCCGCGGCCCCCGCCCCCGCCCCCCCCCCCCCCCCCCCGAGTCCCTCGAGTTTTGCCCGTGAATTCTCTTGCACCGTTATTGCTGACCGTTAGCTGGGTGTGATACGCCAGGCCAGCTGTGAGGGAGATTGAGAGGGCCCCTCAAGGAAGCTCAGAGAAGCTGGAGAGTCGTCCAAAGTTACAAGACTGTGTAACAAGAGTTGTGATGGTCAAAGTGAGAGCACCGGTCCCTCCTCGGGAGGGTCAAGAAAGCCCTTCCAAAAGGACCCCTCCTTCACACAGCAGTAAGGAAGGAGGAAAGAAAGGTGGGATGCAACGGTTTTGAAGATTTGATGATGAAAAGTTCCCATCCGAAGGCTTGTGGGCCACACAGCAAATCTCTCGAGGAGGTGGGCGGGGCAGAAGCTTGAGGAGAATGAAGGAGGTTTGATAGTTTTGTGTAGTTTGAGAGGAAGCCGCCGCGGACTCAAGGACCAAAGAGGTAAACTCCACAAGGGCAGTCAGTTTTGTTTTTCTCACTGACGTGTCCCAAATGCTTGGACCGATGACTGTGATACTTTACCCAAACTCCTCTGGTTTCAACTGGATGTGGACGATGCACAGGGGATGGAGGTTTTTGCAAGCGACCTTCTTGCCCTTAGCTGTGTCCTGGAACAAAGCCACTGAACCAAGCATCTCGTCCTTTGTTCCTAAGTGACTTTTTTTTTTAAGATTTTATTTATTTATTTGAGAGAGAGAATGAGATAGAGAGAGAGCATGAGAGGGGAGAGGGTCAGAGGGAGAAGCAGACTCCCTGCCGAGCAGGGAGCCCGATGCGGGACCCGATCCCGGGACTCCAGGATCATGACCTGAGCCGAAGGCAGTCGCTTAACCAACTGAGCCACCCAGGCGCCCCTTAAGTGACTTTTTGTAGAAGTCTATTTCAGCTGGGGCAAAAACTACGGGATTTTTTCATTAGGGTGTCACCTAAGTCCCTGGGCTGGGAAGGCAACTCTTTGGCTTGGTATGTCCCTAATCCTACCTCCCTTCTTTGATGCATTTATGCTGTGGATCTCCTAAGGTCCTCTCATCCTTTGGGGTTACATTATTTTTCTGGCTTTTCCTTGGGGCCTGAAGCTTATGGACACAGGGCTTCTGCTGACCCAGCTACTCCAGAGCTGGAGATGCTTTGGCCTTAACTATTTCCCTCCATGAAAGAATTCCAATTCATTTCCATCATCATATTCCTAAAGTGGAAACTCAACTTAGAGAAGATACATACCATCCTTCTTTGGTAAGTTCTTTCTCTCTAGAACTTTTCCCCAAGGGCTAGGGCTAGGCTTTAAGGTGGGGAATTGGCTTCTCTGGGGATTGGTTATCTGCATTACGATTGCAGGAGGAGGGCATTAAAAATTGAATAAGTGAAGGGAAACTAATGGGGGACAGCTATCAAAGAACAGGAGAGCAGCCAGCAGGGACTCACTGTGCAGAGCAGGGACTTCAGAAGAGCTAACTACATTTCTGCTGCTGATTCTGTGAAGGCTTGGGGATTTGTAAGCTCCTACAGACTATGCGATTTCTCTAGTTTGCCTTCATATCTCCAGAAGAGTCAGAGGGCTGTGGAGTAGTGCACAACGATAAGGGATGCTTACCAACAATAGAGTTGGTAATATGCCCTTTATCGCTTTAGAAATGATCCCTTCTTCTTTCTCCTCCCAAATCTGGAAATCCACATTCTTTGTGACTTGTATCTCCAGGAGCTTCTGGACAGTAGAGCTGAGGAAAGAGTGTCTACCTGAATCCACATATCTGGTTATAGGATCTCCCCAGAGAAGGAACCTGATAGAAACAAACAAACAAACAAACAAACAAAAACCTGCGCTGGAAGTTACAGAATGAGAAGGTAGGGAGAAACAAGTCCTCAGCAGACACCTGCCACCAGAAGGTTGATAGGGGCAAGTGTTTTGAGCAGTCAGTGCCTAAGGTGGTTGTAGCAGAAGAGGCCAGGCAAAAGGGCTCTGAAGCTGAGCTCTCTGGAACAATGTTCAGTAAGATTGAAATTGAGCCAAACTGAGTCATTGTTAGAGACTGGCAATGGTGGGGTAGAGACAGTTGGTGGAAGGGGTTGACAGGCAAATGAATCCGAGGGATTCATGGAGTGAATGAGGTTTTGGTGAGAAATAAGAGGCTGACGTCCTTACAAAGAGGGTAGCATCACGTGAAGGGGTGGGATCTGGTTGGGGAAGAGGGTGTAGTATCTGAGTGTGTTCCAGGGGAGAGGAGAAAGGGTAAATGATGGGAGTAGAAGACAGTCTGTTATGATTGTAGCTCCAGAGGCAAAAAGGGATCCAGTGCTCTGTGATGAGACTGAATAAGGGGACCTGGGAGACGGGTAGAGGCAGAGAGATCTTGTGGAAAAAATGAGGAAGCTGGTAGTGGGGGGGAAGGAATAATAGTGAAAGATTAGGCAAGATCAAGGCAAGGAGGACTCCCAGGCAGAGGAGATAAAGCCATTATGGGAGTAGAGAAAAAAATGAGCGAGAATGTGGGAGAGCCTCTGCTAGCAATAATAGGGTGAATGGAGGGTTGAGGGAGTGGGACCCACTGTGAAGGGCAGGACGGAATGAGAAGAAAACAGGCTCTGTGGGAGCAGAGTCAAACACAAGCTAGGAAAGTTGCAAGTGTTGATGGGACTCCGCAGGGTCCTGGAAAGAGAGGCTGATAAATAGGTCAGAAGTATATCGGCTCAGCCAGAAGGACTGGTAATGGGTTTTCTGGAAGGTCTGCTAAGAGAGTGGCGGTCAGAGTTGAGGAGGGCCCAGGCAGAGAAGCTGCAGGAACCGAAGGGGACACTGACAAAGCAGCATCTCCCACGGGCCTGCTCGACACAGGTCAGCCTCCATGGCGAGGTCTTTCCCGAGCCTCCCTGCGCAGGTCTTGACCCCACAGTTACTAAACCCAGGAACAGCATAGGAACAAGAGGGTCTAGAGAGAGTAAGGGCACCGAAGGCGTGCTCCCCCTGCCCATTCCCCCACATCCTAGACTCATCATACAGGTACCCTCCCCCAACTTTTCCAAACTTCATATAACACCACTTTGCTTTTCCAAAAGACTTACCTTAGCACCTGTTTTTGCTAGCTGAAAGAAATCCGAAGAGGATTTTCACCTTTATAACAAAAGATGGAAAGCAAAAAGTGATTTTGTAGTGAGCCCTTTTGTGGATACCAACCTATATCGTTACCTTACTATATGCAGACACCCTGGGAAGCATTTCACGTGTATTCCTTCATTTCATCTCCCACAGACCACTCAGGTAGTTCCAGATTTCCCCTGCTTTTTGAAAGTTTGTATTATGCAGCCTGGCTTTTAGGAAAGACCTACGCTACCACCTGTTTTCGCTACCCAAAAGAGATCCGAAGAGAATTTTTGCTTTTACAAAAAAAGTGAACAGTGAAAATAGCCTTTGGCGTTTGTGTTGCAGAGAGCCTTTACAGAGACAACACGCACCCCAAGCTCCTTCCCCAAAACTATACTCAGCATCTCAGCATCAAGCCGCCAACCTTCTGAGCTGTATCTGTGAACATCTGTGCTTGCTCTTGATTTATTTTGTGCCTCCTTTAGCAAGGTGTGTCTTAAGGTATCAGAAAAGCCTAAGAAGTTTTTTGGGGGTGGGGGGGATTCTGGGAACATTAGAAAAATTTTCCATATAAATTAATGGTAATGCCTCTTTGCTCTATGCCGTTTTTTTGGCTTATGAAAATTTTCATAAGAACGCACTACTTTTGGATAGTGGGGAACCTGTACACCTTTTATACCTCACCCCAAGGCTTGCTTTCTCATTCTGTTCCCTATGGGTTCCTCCTTCGGGAACCCCAGGCTGCACTAGGGCCCCAAAATTACACAGCCCATCCTAGGAAGCAGGGAAACAGAAAAGAAGGGAAGAGATTAATCACTTTCAGAAAAGGTCCCATGCCACCACAGCTTCTTTCTGGCAAGTTCTACAGGCTGGTAAAACAAGAGACCAAGTTACATGTTGAGAAAGTGAAAATTAGTTTGGCCTGAGAAACTGAAAATCCACCATGCCATTCATCAAGCTGGGAAAACAGACACAGAACACAGATAAAGCCAACTGCAAAGTTAGCAGAAAATTCTATTTCTCCCAAGGAAACACTGCAGCTGTAAAGTGTTCTAATGACACTCAGTAGCATGACTATTACTTTGTTAGTGAGAAATCTGGCTTTCTAAAAGTCATAGTTTATCAGAAAAATTACTTTTAAAATAATCTCAGTAATAACAAAATATCCTGCCCTTGCCTACAGGATCTAATTCACCTTGACACAGAGCAGCTGCTTGATATCCAACCCAGGGAGATTCAAATTAGGGGTTTGGGCGTATGATATTCCACATCTATCTTAATTTGTAATTTCGAAGAAAAGGAGAACTTGTGTCCATTTCACCATCCAGACCTGATATTGCCCCTTTTAACACAGCCCTCCTTTAACTTATCAAAATACTGTTTCATATAAATTTCATCTAAATGCCACCCTTCCTCAAAACTGTATTGTAATTTTCCTTTCTTGGTGACCCACCCCATGGTTCCTCTGGTGTGTGACCTCCATCATGGTAATGAAGCAATAAAACCGACTTTGTCAACTACAACCTTACTCCTGTTGTCCTAAATACGACATTTGGAGGTTCTCTTGATATTTGGTCAAGACCTTCCCTACTAAGCATTGGCCTCCTTGACTCACTAATAATGTGCATATCTGAGACTCCTTGAATCTCAAGACATTGAAGGTCTCTTTGTCTTTAATTGTGTGGTTTTAGACTGAATTTAGATTCTGATATTGAAGGACCAAAGATACAACAGTTTAATATTTGCTGCAATTTTTGGTTTCTTGATCAGACCTGAGTGTCCCCTGGTAAAATTTGGCTTTTAACACCATCTTCTGTTTGTCTATGAGAACTTTCTCCAGCCTTCTCTGGGTATGAGAAATTGGCTTTGGGAAAGATCTCTCCACATGTTTGAGCCAGGTGGCTGCTGATTTCTCAGGTCAGCGAGTAGAAGCAGCCTAAACTTAGGTCTGAAGACTTAAAACACAAGTGATATTTTACCTCTGATCAACAGTCCAAAAATCTCTCATGGGCTTCTCTGCTAATAAGCTTGTGTTAGCACCTGGCATAACTTCACTGAGGATAAATTAGAATTAGAGTGGCCACTTGACATGAACAAGGATGTTCATTCGAGAAATGCCTGAGGTAAAAAGGGAACAGAAACTTTCAAGAGGAGATTGTATAACTGGTCTAAAAGAAAGAGAGCACTGTGATTAATGTAGATTTCCCTTCTGTTTCCCTTCTATAGGGATTAATAAACACTGGCTTTTAATTGTATGGCTTGATAAAATTGTCAAGGGCTTGAGTTACTATTTAAACCTGTAATGACTTTCTCTTTTGTGCCTATGTATATATGAAAAAATTTCTCCTGCATATAAACTTTCTCGCTTCTCACAGAGAGAAGATAACCTTTTACACTGATAATTTCATATTTGTCTAAAACTACATTTCACTCAACTTTGTTGTTCTATCCCTCTGTTTTTCCCTCAATTGGGAAATTCTAAAAATCAATTTGATGCTCAGGAAAAAAAATCATTGTCATTATGTTGCACACTAAAAAGTCAAAAATATGTAAGAAAAAAGAAAATAAAAATTTGCATTATAAAATATAGACAAATGTATTTAATAACCTTCATTACTATAGCTATGAGAGATCTTAGTTTCACTATAAGAGCTTTTAAATAGGTGGAGCAAGATGGCGGAGGAGTAGGAGACCTGGATTTCATCTGGTCTCAGGAATTCAGCTGGATAGGGATCAAACCATTCTGAACACCTATGAACTCAACAGGAGATCGAAGAAAAGAATAGCAACAACTCTCTGAACAGAAAAGCGACCACTTTCTGGAAGGTAGGACGTGCAGAGAAGTGAATCCGAGGCGATATTCGGGAGGATAGATGGCGGGGGAGGGGGCCTCCATCAGCCGCTTCTGGCAAGTGCTAGAGCCGCGGAGCACAAAATCGGAACTTTGAGAAGCCGGCTCCGCTGAGGGACGTCACTCCAGTGGCTAAGCGGGGGGTGGAACCCTCGGGGACAGTGTGGTCTCAGGACCCGGGGTCACAGAAAGACTGCAGGTGCCTGAGTGCGGCAGAGCTCCCAGGTATCGGAGCAGGGAAGCCGGCTGCAGAGACGGAGCCGAGGCGCGGGCTCTCAGCTCGGGGTGGCCATAAACCGTGATCCGTGGCACAGTCGGGCCACTGCTCCTCCAGCAGGGACCCAACAAGCAGCAGATCCGGGGAGACTCCCCTTCCTCCCCCTGGGAGGAGTGGCGCGGAAGCGCACCGCAGGGATCTGCTGGGTTTGGAGACTCCACACGGGGTCGGGTGCCAGAGATAGAAACGCTCGGTCACAGGCCGGGTGAGCACGGAGTGCGACCGGAGCCCGGGGAGACGGGAGTGACTGCTTTTCTCTGGGGGCGCACCGGGGAGCAGGGCCCCGAGTTCTCGGCTCCGCCGGGCTGAGATTGGGAGGCCACCATTTTCACCCTGGTCCTCCAAAGCTGTGCCGGAAGCTTGTGAGGAACATAAAGCTCCTGGGAGCAAACCCGAGGAGATTGCTTAGCCCGGACGATAAGGGCGGGGCAATTCCGCCTCCAGCAAAGACATTTGGGAACCATGGCAACAGGCCTCTCCCCCAGAAGATCAGCACCAACAGCCCGCAAGCCAAGACCAAGTTTACAAATCAAGGATACCAGGAGAACTCCAGCGCTAGGGGAATACGGCACATAGAATTCATGGCTTTTTTACCATGATTCATTTGTTTTTCAAAGTTAATTTTTTTAACTGTTTTTTTTTAATTTTTCTTTTTCCCTTTTTCAACCAACATCTTATCAGTCTCTTTTTAAAAAAAAAACGTTTTTTATTTTTCATTTTTAGAGTCATATTTTATCCCTTCATAGTAGTTACCCTTATTTTTGGTATATACATATAAGTTGTTCTCTCTTTAAAATTTTGAGATACAGTTTCTTCTAACAGATCAAAATATACCCTAAATCACTAGTGTATGGCTTTGTTCTAACCTGCCTGATCACATTCCCTCCCTTTTTTTCTTTTCTTTCCTTTTTTTTTTTTAAATCTTCTTCTTTCTTTTTTCAAACAACTTCTTATCTATCAATTCCTTTTATAAAATCTTTTATAATTCTCATCTTTACAGTCATCTTCCATCCCTTCATTGTATAAACCCTTATTTTGTACATATATGTCTTTCTTCCTTTAAAATTTTAGGAGGCACTTTCTTCTAACAGACCAAAATACGCCCAAAATCTAGTGTGTGGCACTAATCTATGCACTAGCCTGATCATATTTGATCATATTGTGTTTTTTTTGTTCTGTTTTTGTTTGTTTTATCTTTTTCTTTTTTTTTTCTCTTGTTTCTTTCTTTCCCTTTCTTTTCCCTTGTTTCAGGTCTTTTCTGATTTGTATAGAGTATATTTGCTGGGGACGTTGTTAACCTGTTAGCATTTTGTTCTCTCATTCATCTGTTCTCCTCTGGACAAAATGACAAGACAGAAAAAATCACCTCAGCAAAAAGAACAAGAGGTAGTACCATCTGCCAGGGACCTACTCGATATGGACATTAGTACGATGTGGGACCTAGAGTTCAGAATCATGACTTTAAAGATACTAGCTGGGCTTGAAAAAAGCATGGAAGTTATTAGAGAAACCCTTTCTGGAGAAATAAAAGAACTAAAATCTAACCAAGTCGAAATCAAAAAGGCTATTAATGAGGTGCAATCAAAAATGGGGGCACTAACTGCTAGGATAAATGAGGCAGAAGAGAGAATCAGCAATATAGAAGACCAAATGATGGAAAATAAAGAGGCTGAGAAAAAGAAAGATAAACAACTACAGGATCACAAGGGCAGAATTCGAGAGATAAGCGATACGATAAGATGAAACAACATTAGAATAATTGGGATCCCAGAAGAAGAAGAAAGAGAGGGGCAGAAGGTATATTGGAGCAAATTATACCAGAGAACTTCCCTAATGTGGGGAAGGAAACAGGCATCAAAATCCAGGAGGCACAGAGAACCCCTCTCAAAATCAATAATAATAGGTCAACACCCCGACATCTAATAGTAAAACTTACGAGTCTCAGAGACAAAGAGAAAATCCTGAAAGCAGCTCGGGAGAAGAGATATGTAACCTACAATGGTAGAAACATTAGATTGGCAACAGACCTATCCACAGAGACCTGGCAGCCCAGAAAGGACTGGCATGAGATCTTCAGAGCACTAAACGAGAAAAATATGCAGCCAAGAATACTATATCCAGCTAGGCTGTCATTGAAAATTGAAGGAGAGATAAAAAAGCTTCAAGGACAAACAAAAACTAAAGGAATTTGCAAACACGAAACCAGCCCTCCAAGAAATATTGAAAGGGGTCCTCTAAGCAAAGAGAGAGCCTAAAAGCAGCATCGACCAGAAAGGAACACAGACAATATACAGTAACAGTCACCTTACAGGCAATACAATGGCACTAAATTCATATCTTTCAATAGTTACCCTGATTGTAAATGGGCTAAATGCCCCAATCAAAAGACACAGGCTATCAGATTGGATTAAAAAACAAGACCCATCAATATGCTGTCTGCAAGAGACTCATTTTAGACCCAAAGACACCCCCACATTGAAAGTGAGGGGGTGGAAAACCATTTACCATGCTAATGGACACCAAAAGAAAGCTGGGGTGGCAATCCTTACATCAGACAAATTAGATTTTAAAACAAAGACTGTAATAAGAGATGAGGAAGGACACTATATCCTACTTAAAGGGTCTATCCACCAAGAAGATCTAACAACTGTAAATATCTATGCCCCTAACATGGGAGCAGCCAATTATATTATATAAGGCAATTAATAACAAAAGCAAAGAAACATATTGACAACAATACAATAATAGTGGGGGACTTTAACACCCCCCTGACTGAAATGGACAGATCATCTAAGCAAAAGATCAACAAGGAAATAAAGACTTTAAATGAAACACTGGACCAAAGGGACTTCACAGACATATTCAGAACATTCCATCCCAAAGCAACGGAATACACATTCTTCTCTAGTGCCCATGGAACATTCTCCAGAATTGATCACATCCTAGGTCACAAATCAGGTCTCAACCAGTAAGTATCAAAAGATTGGGATTATTCCCTGCATATTTTCAGACCACAATGCTTTGAAACTAGAACTCAATCACAAGAGGAAAGTCAGAAGGAACTCAAATACATGGAGGCTAAAGAGCATCCTACTAAAGAATGAATGGGTCAACCAGGAAATTAAAGAAGAATTAAAAAAATTCATGGAAACCAGTGAAAATGAAAACACAACTGTTCAAAATCTTTGGGATACAGCAAAGGCAGTCCTGAGAGGAAAGTATACAGCAATACAAGCCTTTCTCAAGAAACAAGAAAGGTCTCAAATACACAACCTAACCCTATACCTAAAGGAGCTGGAGAAAGAACAGCAAATAAAGCCTAAACCCAGCAGGAGAAGAGAAATAATAAAGATCAGAGCAGAAATCAATGAAATAGAAACCAAAAGAACAGTAGAACAGATCAATGAAACTAGGAGCTGGTTCTTTGAAAGAATTAACAAGATTGATAAACCCCTGGCCAGACTGATCAAAAAGAAAAGAGAAATGACCCAAATCAACAAAATCATGAATGAAAGAGGAGAGATCACAACCAACACCAAAGAAATACAAACAGTTATAAGAACATATTATGAGCAACTCTATGCCAGCAAATTAGATAACCTGGAAGAAATGGATGCATTCCTAGAGATGTATCAACTAACAAAATTGAACCAGGAAGAAATAGAAAACCTGAACAGACCTATAACCACTAAAGAAATTGAAGCAGTCATCAAAAATCTCCCAACAAACAAAAGCCCAGGGCCAGATGGCTTCCCAGGGGAATTCTATCAGACATTTCAAGAAGAATTAATACCTGTTCTCCTGAAACTGTTCCAAAAAATAGAAATGGAAGGAAAACTTCCAAACTCATTTTATGAGGCCACCATTACCTTGATCCCAAAACCAGACAAAGACCCCATCAAAAAGGAGAATTACAGACCAATATCCTTGATGAACATGGATGCAAAAATTCTCCCCAAAATACTAGCCAATAGGATCCAACAGTACATTAAAAGGATTATTCACCATGACCAAGTGGGATTTATCCCTGGGCTGCAAGGTTGGTTCAACATCCACAAATCAATCACGTGATACAATACATTAACAAAAGAAAGAACAAGAATCATATGATCCTCTCAATAGATGCAGAAAAAGCATTTGACAAAGTACAGCATCCTTTCTTGATCAAAACTCTTCAGAGTATAGGGATAGAGGGTACATACCTCAATATCATAAAAGCCATATATAAAAAACCTACAGCGAATATCATTCTCAATGGGGAAAAGCTGAGAGCTTTACCCCTAAGGTCAGGAACGCGGCAGGGATGTCCACTCTCACCACTGCTATTCAACATAGTATTAGAAGTCCTAGCCACAGCAATCAGACAACAAAAAGAAATCAAAGGCATCCAAATCGGCAAAGAGGAAGTCAAACTCTCACTCTTTGCAGATGATATGATACTGTATGTGGAAAACCCAAAAGACTCCACCCCAAAACTGCTAGAACTCATACAGGAATTCAGTCAAGTAGCAGGATATAAAATCAATGCACAGCAATCAGGGGCATTCCTATACACCAACAACAAGACAGAAGAGAGACAAATCAAGAAGTCGATCCCATTTACAACTGCACCCAAAACCATAAGATACCTAGGAATAAATTTAACCAAAGAGGCAAAGGATCTGTACTCAGAAAACTATAAAATACTCATCAAAGAAATTGAAGACACAAAGAAATGGAAAAACGTTTCATGCTCATGGACTGGAAGAACAAACATTGTGAAGATGTCAATGCTACCTAGAGCAATCTACACATTCAATGCAATCCCCATCAAAATACCCTCCACTTTTTTCAAAGAAATGGAACAAATAATCCTAAAATTTGTATGGAATCAGAAGAGACCCGGAATAGCCAGAGGAATCTTGAAAAAGAAAAGCAAAGCTGGTGGCATCACAATTCCGGACTTCCAGCTCTATTATAAAGCTGTCATCATCAAGACAGCATGGTACTGGCACAAAAACAGACACATAGATCAATGGAACAGAATAGAGAGCCCAGAAATGGACCCTCAACTCTATGGTCTACTCATCTTTGACAAAGCAGGAAAGAATGTCCAATGGCAAAAAGACAGTCTCTTCAACAGTGTTGGGAAAATTGGACAGCCACATGCAGAAGAATGAAACTGGACCATTTCCTTACACCACACACAAAAATAGACTCCAAATGGTTGAAAGACCTAAATGTGAGACAGAAGTCCATCAAAATCCTAAAGTAGAACACAGGTAGCAACCTCTTCGACCTCAGCCGCAGCAACTTCTTCCTAGAAACATCACCAAAGGCAAGGGAAGCAAGGGCAAAAATGAATTATTGGGATTTCATCAAGATAAAAAGTTTCTGCACAGCAAAAGAAACAGTCCACAAAACCAAAAGACAACCGACAGAATGGGAGAAAATATTTGCAAATGACATATCAGATAAAGGGCTAGTCTCCAAAATCTATAAAGAACTTATCAAACTCAATACCCAAAGAACAAATAATCCAATCAAGAAATGGGCAGAAGACATGAACAGACGTTTTTCCAAAGAAGACATCCAAACGGCCAACAGACACATGAAAAAGTGCTCAACATCGCTCGGCATCAGGGAAATCCAAATCAAAACCTCAATGAGATACCACCTCACACCAGTCAGAATGGCTAAAATTAACAAGTCAGGAAACGACAGATGTTGGCGGGGATGCAGGGAAAGGGGAACCCTCCTACACTGTTGGTGGGAATGCAAGCTGGTGCAGCCACTCTGGAAAACAGTATGGAGGTTCCTCGAACAGTTGAAAATAGAGCTACCGTACGATCCAGCAATTGCACTACTGGGTATTTACCACAAAGATACAAATGTAGGGATCCGAAGGGGTACATGTACCCCAATGTTTATAGCAGCAATGTCCACAATAGCCAAACTGTGGAAAGAGCCAAGATGTCCATTGACAGATGAATGGATAAAGAAGCAGTGGTATATATACACAATGGAATATTAGGCAGCCATCAAAAGGAATGAGATCTTGCCATTTGCAACGACATGGATGGAACTGGAGGGTGTTATGCTGAGTGAAATAAGTCAATCAGAGAAAGACATGTATCATATGACCTCACTGATATGAGGAATTCTTAATCTCAGGAAACAAACTGACGGTTGCTGGAGGGGTGGGGGGGTGGGAGGGATGGGGTGGCAGGTGATAGACATTGGGGAGGGTATGTGCTATGGTGAGCGCTGTGAATGGTGAAAGACTATTGAATCACAGATCTGTACCTCTGAAACAAATAATGCAAAATATGTTAAGAACAAAAAAAAAAAAAGAAGAAGATAGCAGGAGGGGAAGAATGAAGGGGAATAAGTCGGAGGGGGAGACGAACCATGAGGGAGGATGGACTCTGAAAAACAAACTGAGGGTTCTAGAGGGGAGGAGGGTGGGGGGATGGGTTAGCCTGGTGATGCGTATTAAAGGGCACGTTCTGCGTGGAGCACTGGGTGTTATGCACAAACAATGAGTCATGGAACACTACATCCAAAACTAATGATGTAATGTATGGTGATTAACATAACAATAAAAAAGAGCTTTTAAATATGAGTTTAAGATTATTTAAGTTTTATTTCACGAATACAAAGTTTACAAAGTATATTTTTAAATTGTCCTGTAATTTTCTCATAAATAAATTTTGGGCAAATTGGAATGGGTTAATCATACTGATTAAAGACAACTCTATGTCCATATTGCCTTGGTTTTATTATATAAAGCTATTGCTCTGGCTTTGCTACATAAAATTAATGCTGAGACAGTATTCTAGTTTATAAAAAACTAGGATTAAAATTTCAAGATTTAGGGGCGCCTGGGTGGCTCAGTCGATTAAGCATCTGCCTTCGGCTCAGGTCACGATCCCAGGGTCCTGGGGTCGAGCCCCAGGTCAGGAGCCTGCTTCTCCCTCTCCCTCTGTCTACCGCTCTGCCTACTTGTACACTCTCTCTCTCTCTGTCAAATAAATAAACAAAATCTTAATAAAAAAAAAACTTCAAGATTTAAACCTTCTAAATTTTGTATATTGGTTTTATGGGACAAAAAAAGGATCACTGTTGAAGCAAACTTTTTAAGATTACAAAATATAAAAGAGTGTTTAAGTGAAATCATAGGACAGATGTCTTGTAAAGGGTTGTGATCTTGTAAAATTCTTACAGTACTCCAAATCATAAGGATTTAATGTGTTAGCTAACATTGTAATTTCTAAATACTTAGTTAAAATGTTAAGACTTTAGAAAATGTTGTGTTACTTGATATATAACATTTGGATACCTGAACAGTTTCTAAGCTTTTAACTATATATGAAATATAACAGTTTTAATTTATCCTTATTCATATATAAGGATTGTAGATTAATAGAATTAAATTAACTACTAATTCTATTAATAAAATGTGTAAGTGCCTTTGGACAGTGTGTTTATTCTGCCTCCTGAAAGTGTAAAAGGTAATCTAAAATGTGTACTCCTAAAAATTTAGTCAGTCAGTTCTTGGTTTCTTACCTTTTATTTGTCCCTGTGTCTGGAAAAAACAAAATTTGGTTACCTTGATTATACAGTTAGAACTAAAAATGATTAAGCCTATATTTAGTATAATAATTACAGAAAATACGAATGTATATGTAAGAATGAATATGATTTATCTGTTAAGGAATTTTTATTTTATTAAATGATAATTCAATGTAATATATACATCTGTTTTTATATGCTAAGATAAATTATACACTAAGACTAAAATTAACTTTATTATATATACATGTTTATGTATGCCTACATATACATATAAAGACACATTAATAAATTTTAATTCTATAAATGACAAAAAGACAGCTTCAGGGATATATTCCACATCAATGGATTTGTTCACAGAAAAAGGCTTCTAAGTTTCTTACTGCAAATTGTAACATAGACAGTACACAAAAAGAATAGAATTAGGGTTTTCTTTCCATAAAATGACCCAAGTTTTTTTGTGTCTAGATAACAGTTTTCTTTTGAGTCACCAAAATATTCTTTTAACTCTCTGTCCTGTCATTCTCTTGAATAACACAAATTTCCTCATTTTTTTGTTACTAGATGAGACAGCAGAGAAGGACTCAGTGAGAAGGACCTTACCAGGTACTGTGAACAGCTAAACACAACAGTAAACTCCTGCCTCCCAAGTCAAAAGACATAAGCCACATGGAACTACTAGGAGGCTGTCCTGAGACCTCAAACAGCACCATCTGAGAAAACATAAAACAGATGAGGGCAGGAAGTTGCCCCTTCCACCCAAGACCATTGGGACCATGCTGGTAACCACAGGAAGTGTCACCTTCCCTCAAGACCCACCAGACAAGACCACCAGAGCTACCATGGTGGTGCTTTAATCTGCATGTGCTTTTGCTCTTTTTTCCCCCTTCCTGTAAAGTTAAGGTTTAAACTGTTGACACTCTTTACCTATTAACCATGATATCGCCAAGGTTTTTATCTTTCATGCTGTTGTGTGTTTGTGTGTGGGTATTTTGCCGTAGTCACTCCTCAGTATGAGTCCAGTGCCAGGCTGCAGTTTGCTTACCATTTGGCTACAACATGCAATTACACTGTCTGCTGGCTTTGTACGTACTTGCCTTTGGGCGCCATCCAACTTCCTTTGCTATCAATGTCATGGAATTGATCAAATTATTTCCTAGGTGTTAAGACTCAACCAAGAAGTGATCTGGGGATGAAAAATAGTATAACGGGTCAAACAACCAGAATTCTAAAACGTGTCACATCACACATAGAAAGGAAGTCTGGGTTCCTAAACAAAAAATGCTCAGAAACCTTTTGTGAAAAAAAACCTTTTCCACCCAAATTTTCACAAAAGGAAAGCCAGTGATGATGGTAAAATGAGTGACAAAGAGGTGTTTTGAGAAAATGGGACACAATGAGAGGAAAAGAGACGGGAAGAGTTCACTGAGGGAAGAGGGGTCCCAAAGGGTACGCAGGCAAAGAAGCAACTGAGGTGACTATGCCTCTGGAGAGTGCACAGAGAATGTGGAAGGCAGTGTTACGGAGGCTGCAGACGGTCTGGAACTTGGGCGTCTGTGGAATCCAGTTAGAAGGTGGAAACCAGAGGTACAGGGGCTGAGGGGTCCGTTCTAGGCCTTCTGAAGGTCATTGAGAGGCTAAAGGCAGAGACTGAGCTAAGCCCCTCAGAGGAGTGGTGGGGAGCCATGGGCTCTAAGGCAGCAGCATCTTCCACAGGCTCCCTACATAGCAGGACGTGATCTTCCAAGGCCACTAAATCACACAACTCACAGTGGGGATCCTGACAAAACTGTTGCCACAAACTTCCTGTAACGGGGGGTTTGTCCACGTGGCTGCAGAAGACAAGAGGAGTAAGCTAAAGTCAGTGAGCTGGGATGGGGGCCTGGCAGAGCTAGAAACACACTGTGTTCCCCCACTTCCCAGACTTCACAATGTTTCCCTCATTCCTCACACCAAGACTTTCTTTCACATTCCCTTCCCTACAGGCTTCCGAGCCAACGTCAACCCCAGGCTGCACTGGGCCCTGCCACTGCACAAGTCATTCTAGGAAGAGGGACACAGGAGAGGGGAGAGAGAGATCTCTCCTGTTCTCTGGAAAAGCTTGTCCTCTGCTCCCATCCGATTCTTCCAGTCATCCTCTCCAATCTGAGAATCCAAGAGCTTGGGTTACTTGTGGTGAAGAGAGGAGCAAAGTGATATTTTAGGAGGTTTTGTGGAATGATCCTTTGGGGCAGGCTCTTGAAAGACTAAGGCTCTGAAAGGAACAAAATTAGTACGCAAGATAAAATAGCCCATGACAAGAATGGGAAGGCCTTTCCCAGACATTCTCTCATGAGATCCTCACAACAACCCTGTGAGGTACGGAGACTAGGTGACACCTCAGAGGAGGAAACTGAACCTTGGGGAAGTCAGACAGCTTGTCCAAAATCAGGACCCGGGAGTTCTTCCCCCAACACAAACAGTGGTTCCAATAGATCTACACGGCCCCCCTCTAAGAGCTCTGTTCTCTAATAGGGACTTGCTCTAGGAACTGCCATTCTCAGAGGTTGTGGACCTGCGTCCTCAGGGATAGGTAAGATTAAGGTTAAACCTTGGGCATCCCACAGTTGAGCCGACAAAACCTTGCCTTTTAGTGCTACACCTTTGTTCCTCTTTTTGACTCCGCACTGATCTTAAGAGACTAGAGTGAGTGGCTAGGACCAAATTCTCACTCTCTTCTCCCTAGGCTAGCTGCACACGTTCATTATTCATTATTCACGGATAATCCGACTTTCTATATTGAATTAATAGAGCTCTGGGATCCATCTCTGTTATTCACTTGAAAGTGGGTAAAATATTGCCACTTTTCCTTCTGCAAAAATTTCAAGAAGGGTTTTCTGTATGTCATGCTCCATTGATTTTTCAGTCCTTATCCTCTTCAGATGAAAGACACAAATTTCCCAGGATGGCAAGCTCATGTGTACTCCTTCACATAGGACTCGACCTTGATGACAGAACTTGGGCTCCAGCATCTGATTTGAGGCTTCCAAAGGCTAGTAGCATTGTTCTTCATATCAGCCCTAACACAAAGGGAAACTTGGCCCAGAGAGAGATGAGAGTTGGGATCATGACTGATGAATGGAGTTGAGGGACTCTGTCCTCCTACAGGTATCCTGAACCCTCTTAATGATCCAATCTATGGCCAGTAACTCACTGTTGTCAGGGTGCTATCATGGAGCCCTCTACCACACCCAGAAAGAGGGTCTGTGAGCTTTGAATATAAACCCTAGTTCCCACCCCTACCCCTGCCCCGTGCCCCTCAGCGAATTCTAGTCTTTCCTGAGAGTTTCCATCTCCGGTGGCTCTCTGTAGCAACATAACATTGATCTAGGAAAGTAGGAAGAGGAAAAGGTTCATCTCTGCTGGGGGCTGGCCCTAAGGTTCCTTTGCCAAATTGATGTGTCTGTTTTTCCCTAAATGTTGGTAAATTTTGATGCCTCTGTAAATAGAGGAACAGAAAAAGGAACCCCATACTCACAGAAAATATAAAATGGAACTAGTGCCCCAAAGCTCCCTGAGAAGCAACTGAAAGCAGTTTATCTGAAGTGCACAGAAGTCTCAACTGACACTGAGAAATATGCACTGTAGACTAAAGTTCTAGGGCCCCATCATGGGAGTTAGGGGACAGTGACAGTGTTTTTGAGGTGGGAGAGGGCCCTTAAAGAGGAAGGTGAGCCCACAGTCCCTCCCCACAGCATCCAGACTAGTAGATCCCTTCACCCTTCCCGGGGCCTTCTAGATCCTTCTATCCTTCTCTGGGCCTTAGTATTTTTCCAATTCCACCCTTTCTTTGTATCCTAGATAACACTTATGCCTCCTACAACCTAGATATTAGCTGGGTCGTCCCCGTTGGTCACCTCAGCTTCGATCCTACCAATTATATAGCCTTTGAAGATCTCAAGTTCTTTCAGGAGTTTTTGCTAATTCCCAGGGATTTAAATTCTCAGGATTTTCTGTTCTCACCTCCAGATTCCCACCCAGCATTAATCCAAACATAGGATACGACCCTGCCTTCATGTTTACCTATCCACTTTCACATAAAAGCATTAGTGAGCAATGTAGCCTTTACAAAATGATGATGAAGAGGACTGGGGTAGACCTCACCCCTGGCAAACAACTTTAAAATCCCCACCTACTGAATTAAGCATTGACTTATTTCCTTACCTGAAGCAGTCTTAGCCTGGAACACCCAGTCCTTTCTCACCCAAATGATGAGGCTTTGCCAGAACTGGCAGCAAAAACAAGTAGGAAGGGTAGATCCTCAGTTAATATGGCTACTGGGCTATTGTTGCTTTTAGGTCCTTTCAGTGAACAGAGAAAGTAAAAATATCTAAACCTTGAGTTCATATTAATACGTCAAATTTGACACAGGGTTTTTACTTCAATTTTTATATGTATCTCCTTTCACAATGAAAAGTTTGGATCTTAACATGAACATTCTCATTTGTCCTTTCAGAACATATAAAATTATGTATTTCAAAATTATAACATAAATATTACTCTTAATAAAACTATGAAGTGAAGATTGAAATTATTTGCAATTCTTTTTTCCTTAGAATATACTTTACCAAGAATGTATACCAGAAGAATATCTTCTAGCGTCACTGGAAATAATTCTTTTCTCTGTGTAGTTATGTAACCAATTTGATAAAAGAGTTAAGGTTAATAATTTCAATTTATTTTCAATTTTAGGGTTAGCTCTATTTTCCCTGCTGATTTTAGTCTTCAGAAAAAAACCAAAACATCTACATAGTTCAAAAGTCAAAAGTAAATTATACTTAAGAGAAGTCTCACTTCCAACCCTTTCCTTTGATTCATCAACGAAAACAGAGATGATATAGCCTGGCTTTTATTTCTTTCCTCAAGATGTAGAAGGAATGTGAAGAACAGGAAAGAGCAGAAACTAGAAAGACTATGGTTCAAATCCACTACTGTTTGAAGTTGGGCATTTACTAGATCTTTTGAGACTTGATTTCTTCACATGAAAATGGGAATAATGCCCATTTCCTAAAAATAATCTACAAACTAAATGAGATAACATGTGAAATGCCTGGTCCATGGTACTCAAAATATGAGAGCTATTCAGTAGAAAAAGATTAGCAGGACTTTGGGAAATTTCAGACCAACTTGTCACCCTATTTTGGTGTCCTTTAAAAATCCATTATGTATAATGTAGAAATAATAATGTAAATAATGTATGCTAATAGTCTGGGACAGAGCTCAGAAGATCCAAACAAAAATCTGTATTTGAAGAGATATAAAAGTAAACATTTTACCTATTTGAACGAAAAAAAACCCGGACTTGTCTGGATGGCAGTGATGAAGTAGACTACCAAGAAAAGGCATATAAAGGAAACTCAGACTATGTTAGGGACTTAATGTTTCTGGCCTTCTCAAAATTTATGTCAAAACACCCCCCCCACCACCATCATGTGATAATATGACGTGCATAGGATTAGATGAGGTCATAAGGGTAGAGCCCTCATCCTAACCCTAACCCTTTCCAGAGTCACAAGACAACTTACTTCCGATCTCTCTTTTCCTCCATGTGAGGACACAGCTAGAAAACCACAGTCTATGACACAGGAAGCAGGCTCCGGCCCCGCACCCAGTCTGCTAGTGCCTTGATCTTAGACTTCCCAGCCTCTAGAACCGTGAGAAATAAATGTTGTTTAAGCCACCCAGCCTATGGTATTTGTGTTACAGCAGCCAAAATAGACGAAGACTTTTTGAAATAAGAATGCAGAAGCAGAACAAACCTCTGTGATAACACTACATGAAAGTGGGATAAAATCCTTAGAAAATGAAAAACTCAGACTGAGTCCAAACATGAAACCATCCTATATACCGTCTATAAACTACATGACTAAGGTAGAGACTCAGAAAAATTAGAAAAGCCAACAGAACGGATAAAACAATAAAATAATAAAGGTAGCTAAGTAAAAAAGTAAATTTATAAAATCACGAGTTTCTCAAATTCTACTTAGGAACTTGAGGGAGAGAAAATTTGTTTTAGGTGAGGAAGATACACATTATTTTAGGATGGAAAGATACAACATAAAGACGTCAGTTTTCTCTAAATCTATAAATCACTACAATTATAATGAAAACACCATGATTTATGGTGATGTGGGTCAAATATTACTAAAATTAATATAAAAAGAAGAAAAAATAGCATGGTTAGAGATATTCTGAAAAATAATAGTAATGAGGGGGGCAAGGGTCCCAAAGGTACTAAAATACTTTAATAAAGTTACTGTAAATAAAAAATGGTATTGGCACAGAAATATACAGGAATCTGGGCATGAATAGTCCATAAATTTTCCCAACTGTGTACAGAAATTTAGCTTCTTGTAAAGATAGCATGTCAAATCAGGGAGAAAAGATGGAGTATTCAACAAAGTTGGGGCAATTGCCTAGGTGTTTGGGAGGAAAAACTGGCTATAACTTGCTCCCTAAATAAACATTTTTTAAAGGATTTTATTTATTTATTTATTTATTTATTTATTTATTATTTATTTATTTATTTAAGACAGTGAGCGAGCAGGGGAGGGGCAGAGGGAGAGAGAGAGTCTCAAGCAGACTCTTTCCTGCCACATCTTAACCCTAGCCCTCTGGTATTCATGATCCTGAATTTATTGCTAACCATGAGCTGTTAACCAGCTACTTTATTATAACATGACCCTTTGAAATAGTTATCCTCATTTACAGGTGTGGAAATAGAGGCCATGAGAGTTATCCTCCACAGTGATTCTCAAGGGTTATAATCAGTGTTATGGATACTATGAATTGGCTCATTCCACCTCCCTTCCATCTTCCTTCCAGAGCTGCACTAGTCAATACCCTAGCTACCAGACACATGTGACCCTTCAAAATTAAATTTAAATAACTAAAATAAAATTTTAAGTTTACTTCCACAATTGCCACATTTCAAGTATTCAATGGCCACATTTGGCAACTGTACTAGGCAGTGCAGATAAAGAACACTTCTCTCATCACAGAAAGTTCTACTGGACTATGTAGATCTAGAATGCCTTCCTGTATGGGAGGTCAGAAAGCAAGAACTACGCTTTCCACATCCCTTTGCAGGTTCTGGATGCAAATTTTGTTTACCAATTCAATATGCTTATAGGAGTTCGGTGAGGCAAAAACAAGATAAACATGGCGCACCTGGCTGGCTCAGTCGGTAGAGCATGCGACTCTTGATCTCAGGGTTGTGAGTTCAAGCCCCACATTGGGCATAGAGCTTATTCTTAAAAGAAACAAAAAGATAAACACAACCATGAGGATGTTCAAGCTTTTCTGCAGCAGCACACTAGCGTCTGTTGAGCTTTCTACGTGTCAAAGGCAGCTGTGGCATTGGCCTTGGCCTTGCCAGCAATGTCGGCAGCTTTGTGATTCCCGCTGCCTTATCCCAGCTCAAAGCTACAGTGATAGGTTCCTGAACTCAATAGTTCTTAAGGATTAAGCTTAAGCTTTCCAGGTGCGTCATTTCTGTAGTGTTCTATATGCCTCGAGGCCCAGAACCAGAACCAGTTCCCCCAACACTCATCACTATTCTGGTAAGCAAAATTTGGTAAGATTTAATGTATTAAAATCTCTTCCTGCATAAATATTCAGAAAGGCTACCAAATTTTGATTGATGTGGAAGAAAGCAGATTGACAACATAGTTCTTGTGTTTCCAGATCATTCCTTTGCTTTCCAAACTCCATACATGCAACCTAGTCTTCTAGCAATTGAACCGGGTAGCCATGCACTTGATTACCTTTTGAAATTGTTTCCCCATTTCACTCTCCTTTAAAATATGACTTATGCCTTTCCAGATGAAACCTAATCCGTTTGTAAGAATGAAATGTGGTCAACAAGATGACCTAATTCCTTGGCCTGACCCAAGCACGCCTGTAGACTACAACAGCACTGTAGTAAAATACACAGAACAGAAAGCAAATTTTTCTAAGTCCACCATACTGAATGGCATAGATTTTCTTAGATAACAAGCATGTTAGTGTAAATTAGTTCAATCAGCTTGCTTTCTTGTTTATTCCTTTGTGAAATGAGCCAGACTGAGGAGTTGGGGAATTTGGTTAAAATGTAGGGGAGGTGGCAATTTGTCGGGAAGGCAGTCCAGAAGCATAGGGCAGAGTGGGCATGAGGCATCTGGTCACTGGAGAATCATCATCTCTGTCGTGATTCTCTTCCCTTGCTCGCTAGACCCAGAATTCAGACTGAGTTATAAAGGTGTCTGGGAGCTAGCCTGGGTATGTGTCACCATGAATCACATTGATTCTAGGGAAAAACATGGTCTCGGTTCCAAACAACAGGAATGTAAGTGAATTGTCAGATCACTATTATAAATTGGGTACGGCCTGTACCAGCTCCTTGCTAGCCTCTACCTGCATGAAACAACCAAGCCCATTCTACTTATGAACTTAAGACTTTAAAACCACCAAAGCATTTTCAGAAACACATTCTGGCTTACTGGGAGGGGCAGCATGCCACAGAGCAAAGCTCTTGGGCCCTGGAGTCACAGTGACCCAAGTTAAGTCATCTTCCCGTCATATATTAACTGTATGATCTTGGGCGAGTGACCTTTTTGAGTCTGTTTTCTCAGCTATAAAATGGGGGAGGGACCCTATTCACAGGATTTTTACGAGAGTTATATGAGACAGCTGATTTGCTTACTTAGGGAAACTGTCAGAAAAGAAAAAGTGATGGACAATAGCTTTACAGAGAAATTCCATGCCCAGTCCAGTAATTTTCCAAAAGGGTGGGACTTTTACCAGCTCTGGCCTGGAGTCCTGCCAGTTTTGCTCAAAATATCACCCATTTCCTATTGTGTTCTCCCCAGTAAAGTCAGAGTAAAGGATAAACTTCTACATCCAAAAGATCCCCAAAATATAGTAGTTTAAAGGAGAAGGGAGAGTTCTGTCACTAAGGGCCCTGAGAGGTCCAGGCTGGTGAGTGGTTTTTCTCCATGTGGCCATTCAGGAATCCAGGTTCCCTCCATCCTATTGCTCTGCCATCACCCATCAAGGGCATCATCCCTGTCTGAATGGACAAGGTTAAGTCACAGGCACATTCACATTCCAGCTCAAGGGAAGAGGAGAGGGAGAGCTGCGGTGGGACACCAGTTTGTAAGTTGAAGATGACCCATGTAACACCTCCATTCACACCTCATGGGCCTGAACTTAGTCACATGGCCACACTTAACTGCAAGAGAGGCTGGAATGCAATCTCCAACGTCAAACCGTGTGCCTGGCTACAAATCCTAGCAAAGCAGAGGAATGTCTTGCTTGACAACTATCATTCTCTGCCACAGCCTTCCTCCTGCTTTACTCTTCTTCAACAACACTTGGCTTATTCTTGGTCTAGCTGTGGAGCCTTTGCCATTTACTAAATTGGGCCTTGCTTGGGGGAAGCTTCCTCAAGACCATCAGTCCCTTCGGTAAGATAATTGGCCATTTGGGCTACCTCTGATGAAAAGCTAAGGCCCAAAAACGGAGCCCTGGGAGCTCAGTTCAGGGCCAGGGCTCTTCCTAAAGCACTACCCAGCTGTTTTCTGAAGGTATGATTTTGATGTGAGGGGCCTTTTCCCCCAGGAGGGTGAGAGATACTGGCTTGGCTGTTACTGGAGATGACTCATTCCTGCTCTTTGTAGAGAGAGCAAAATCACATCGTTTCTGCAAAAAGTATGCTCCTGTGGCACCCACAGACAGGTCTGTTTCTCTTTAAGTAATTCTCAAAGGATTAAAAAGTACACAGTGCGAAGGCTTCGGATGTGCCGAGCTGCACGTAGCTCAAGGAGATGCTCCGATGGTGTGGAGAGAGCACAGGACCAAATGCCAGGATCTCACAATGGTCTCAGCTCCTCCACTCACCAGCTATGTGTCCTTGGCCAAGTTGCTTCCCAACCCTGGGCCTCTGTTTTCTCATCTAAAAATATTTGACCAGATCATTTCTAGGTTCTTTGCTCCAATCCCCAGTTGTCCATGACCTTTTCTTGTCTGTTTCTTGTTTGGAACACCTCAGCTGTTAACTAAAGGGAAAAGATACCTCTTTCCTTCTCACGAATTTATCCTACACCCATTACCTGAGGTGGAAAAATCCAAGGTCTCCAAAGAGACTCACCCTGTGTACTTCCTAGGTACAAGGACCTATGGTTGGCCTTTTGTTGGGGCCAATCCCAGCCAGATGTCAAAAGAATGTGAACATAGTGTGGACTATTGTCCCTACAATCCAAGTCTGCAGAGAGACTGAGATAGACAGCAGACGCTGAAAGAAATGAAAAATGTATGCAATGGTTGCAATATTTTTTACCTTTGTAATCAAACACAGGCATTAGGAGGGATTTCATATTCATGAATGGGATGCCACATGTCCTAGTTTGTTCTTACCCCCAGTGGCCTCTGTCTTCTGGCTACCTGCTAGGCAAAAATCATTTGGGAACCAGGTGCTTTCTTATTCTCCACTTCTGTTTCTACCTCTCACACTTAGCTTCATCTATATTGGCAAAATGAAGTCAAGAATCCAGACTGTTAACCAGATAATTCAACCAAAATTGTCCTAGCGGGAATTTTATTTATGTCTCTTGGAAGTGAAAGTAGGAGCTTACTTTTTCACCTAAATTACCCTGATAACCACCTCTGTCGGCAAACCCATGACCAGGCGAGTTTTGCTGCAACAGAGTCTGTTTATACTCCTAACACCAAGAGCGTTGTTATTTATCTCTAGGAGCCTCAGGGTCCTTCTCTCTGTAAAATCAGAATCACAATTCCTACATTGTCAGGTTGTTGATGAGATTGAATGAGACTATAAATATAAGGACTGCTGCAGCAGATATTCTGTACATATTTAAAAACACATACATTTGCGCATATGTACAAAACATACTGTACATTGATCGGAACATTTACATCGCTCTTTACAATTTATGAAATATTTACCTACATTTTCTCTTCAATCTTCAGAAAAGCACTGGGAAGAAAGAACAGGTAGCCACCATTTTACAAATTAAAGAGCCAGAGGTTAAATGAGGTTAAATGGCTTCCCCAGGACCACGCAGTTGGTCTGAGTTGATCTACGTAACCCCTAACCTCTCCACTGCCTCTCCACTGATACCCCATACTCCACACAGCTGGCTAAGGTATTGGTTCTCAAACTTGGTTGCACACTGGAGCCACCTGGAAAACTTAAAAATTAATGCTAATACCTGATCTCACCTGCAGAGATTTTGATTTAATTAGCCTAAAGTGTAACCTGGGCATGTGGATAGATTTTTTTTTCTCAGTCTATCTCTTCATTTTCAATGAATTTTTTTTATTGGGAGATAATTGTAGATTCATGTGCAGTTGTGAGAAATAATATAGATCGATCCCATATATCTTTTAGCCAGTTTCCCCCAATAGTAACACTTTGCAAAACTGCAGTATAATACCCTAACCATAATACGGCAATTCATATAGTCAAGATGCAGAACAGTTTCAACACCACAGGGATCTCTTGAATTTTCTTTTTATAGCCACAGCCAACTCCCACTACCCATCCAAACCTAACCACTGGTAATCACTAATCTGTTTTCCACTTCTTTCATTTTGTCATTTCAAGAATGTTGTATAAATGAAATCATGCAGTCCGTGACAGTTTAGGATTGGCTTTTTTCACTCAGCAAAACTCCCCGGAGATTCATCCAAGTTCTTTCATGTTTTAATAGTTCTTTTTTTTTTAATTGCTGAGTAGTACTCAGTGGTATAGATGTGCCAGTCTACTCAACCACTGAAAGACGTCTGAGTCGTCTCCAGTTTCCATTATGAATAGAGCTGTCATGAACATTTGTGTACGGGTTTTTGTATGAAGATGAGTTTTGATATCTCTGAGATCAATGCCAAAGTACAATTGCTAGGCAGTATGGCAGTTGCATGTTTAGTTTTATAAGAACCTGCCCAACTATTTTTTAGAGTGACTGTCCTGTTTTACATTCCCAACAGCAACACATGAGTGATCAAGTTTTTGACACAATTTTTTCTTAAAAGCCAATCTGATAGATGTGTGATAATTCTTCTTGTGGTTTTAATTTGCATTTATTTCCCTAATGGCTAGTGACTCACCCTAGTGAACATCTTTTCATGTGCTTAACTACCAACTGAGTGTCATTTTTAGTGAAATGTCTGTTCATGTCTTATGTCCATGTTTTTATTGGATTGTTTGTTTCTAATTGTTCAGTTTTGAGAATTCTTTATATATTCTAGATACTAGTCCTTTGCTAGATATACGGTTTGCAAATATTTTCTCCTGGCTTATAAATTGTCTTTTGTTTGATTTTTTTAACTAACAGATTATTTTCTTAACTAAATTATTTTTAAACAGGTTTAGATTTACAGAAAAATGAGCAGGTAGCACAGAAAGTTTCCATATGCCACCCCCGTCCACTCATACATTTCCCCTATTATTACATTTTGCATTAGTGTGGCAAATTTCTCATAATTAATGAGCCAATACTGACACATTAGTATTAACTAAAGTCCATAGTGTTTATCATTGAATAATATTCTATTACATAGATGTACCACTATTTACCCATTAATCTATCTAAGGACATCTCCGTTCCCTCCAGTTTTGGGCAATTATGAATAAAGCTGCTGTAAGTATTTGTATATAGGTTTTTCTGTGGGTGTAAATTTTCAATTCAATTGGGTAAATATCCAGGAGTGTAACTGTTAGATCATATGATAAGAATATGTTTATCTTGGTTAAAAACAAAAAACAAAAAACCCTGCCAAATGGCTTTTCAAAGTGGATGCACCATTTTGTATCTTTTATATAAGGTTGCATATCTTTTCATATGCTTATTTGCCATCTGTATATCTTCTCTGGTGAAGTGTTGTTCAGATCTTTTGCCCATTTTTAATTGGGTTATTATTGCTGTGTTTTAAGAGTTTTTCCAATACAAATCCTTTATCGGATTTTCTTCCATTCTGAGTCTTGTCTTTTAATTCTCTTAACAGTTTCTTTCACAGAGAAGTTTTTCATTGTTATACAGTCTAAGTTATCAATTCAATAGTTTCTCTCGTGGACTGTGTGGTGTTGTACCTGAAATCCCATCACCAAGCCAATGGTCACCTAGCTTTTCTCCTATGTTGTCTTTGAGAAGTTCTATGCTGTAAGTTTGTGTTCTGCATTTAGGTCTATGATCCATTTTGAGTTAAATTTTATGGAAGGTTAAGTCTGTGTCTAGATTTTTTTTTTTTTGCAAAAAAATTTCCAAATGTTCTACCTCCATTTACTAAAAAGATTATCCTTTCTCTATCGAATTGCTTGTACTCTTTTGCCAACAACTGACTATATATTTGTATGGATCTATTTTGGAGCTCTCTGTATTGTTTTCATTGATCTATTTGTCTATTCTTTCACCAAGACCACACTGTCTTGATTACTGTAGCTTTACAGTAAGTCTCTAAGTCAGATAGTGTCAGTCTTCAAACTGTCTTTCTTCTTCCTTGCTGTTGTGGTGGCTATTTTGGGTCTTTTGTTTCTCCATATAAACTTTAGAATCAGTTTGGCAATATCCACAAATCACTTGCCATAAGGGGAGGTGGAAGATTAGCTCCTCACCTGGCCCCATTTAATAGCAGAGGAGAAGGGGGTGGGAGGTAAGTGCCAGAGGTAGTCCTACCTCTCACCACTTCATTCCACCTCACTGCTGCTGGGTGGGGATGAAGTGACAGCTTCACACTGGATCCTGACACTCCTCCACTGGGGGAGTCCGAGCATGGCACTCAACTTCCATGGAGCAGAGCGTGAGGTGAGAGACCAACTCCTTATTCAGGCCCCCTTGAAACCCAGTCTAAGTGTGTTTTCTTAGATTCTGTTGTCTATTTGGCATCCGTTCATCACAGGGCCAATTATATTAACTATATTTTCTTTAGAGATCCTGCAGAGCTCTGGAAAGGAAGAACAACAAAAACTCAAGAAAGAGAAATTAAGGAGTCTAGGAACAATAAATGCAGCATACCTTTCACCGGGCATCTGCTTCATGTCAGACACAAGCCTCCACCAGAACACAAAGATGGAAAAGACAGAGTCTGTCCCTTCCACCAAGTTGTACAGACCAAAAGAAAAAAAAAGCCAAGGCAGACCTGCAAAGCCACAGCAGTGTAAAGGGGTGCAGGGAGGAAGCACCCTGCTCCAGCATGTCAGGGAATGCCTTCCAGAGAAGCAGACATGGGGCTGTTCCTTGGAGGAAGAGACCGGGGCTTAAACAGGTAACAAGAAACGTTATGACCCAAAGGAGCAGCATCTCAGACACCCAGCATCTTCGGCTTGCCCCACACTATGCCACAGCTTCTGACTGACTTCTGAACATTTACACTGTGCTTAGTATGTGCCCGGCACGCTTCTGAGCAGCTTCTTTACCAGGAGTGTCTATCAGAATCACCTGGGGGAACTTCTCACTTGCAGATTCCAAGGTGCCTCCCAGATCTACGGATTCAATCTAGGAGGATGGTCCACACCAGTTCTGTTATTTGGTTTTTGGAACTAGCTCCCTAGACAATTCTGCTGCCCACCATTTCTCTCCCACTCTCCTGCTCCCACCTTTAAACAAACTCTCTGTGGTGGTGGGCGTGGGGGACCCAGATTTGTAACACCTGCTGATTTCTGGGGGGTCAATACGCCCACCAGGCCCAATTCAAGCCACCAACACAAATTGACAATTTAGGGGCACCTGGGTGGCTCAGCCGTCAAGCATCTGCCTTCAGCTCAGGTCATGATCGGGCTCCCTGCTCTGTGGGAAGCCTGCTTCTCCCTCTCCCACTCCCCCGCTTGTGTTCCTTATCTCGCTGTGTCTCTCTCTGTCAAATAAATAAAATCTTTAAAAAAAATTAACAATTTGACTTGCAAAATTCCTGAATAGTTAACAATGGACTCTCATAGGCCATCTTAAGAGCCAGCTCCAACATAACCAATGGCCCACACTTCCTCTCCCCACTGGTTAAGAAACACTACATTCCAGGAAAATAGAGCAGTTCATGACCTGCTCTAACGTCAAGTAGAACACCATTAATAGTTTGTATTGTAATAAAGTTAATTGCTGGGGCACCCTGGTGGCTCAGTGGGTTAAGCCTCTGCCTTCGGCTCAGATCATGATCCCAGGGTCCTGGGATTGAGTCCCATGCATCGGGCTCCCTGCTCAGCGGGGAGTCTGCTTCTCCCTCTCCCTCTGCAGCTCCCCCTGCCTGTGTTCTGTCTGTCAAATAAATAAATAAAATCTTCTAAAAAAAACCTTATGCAGAAAACTCTTAGAGCAAACTTAGTAATAACCACTAGGGGAAAAGAGATCAGGCTGCCCAGACAGGCCCAGTGAGGATGACGGGCCACTCGTTGTGTCTAAAGAGTAGAATTTCACCACGTGATGTCACCCTGGTACTTGCTTATTTATGTCTCTGGCAATCTCAGGCAACAGAAGTCTCTCCCTCACTAAAAGATCGGCATTCTTAACTTTTGCACCTCAAGTTGATTATGAAATTACATCGTATTTGTTGTTCATTTGTGTATATGAAGAGCAGGTCATGAACAGTTTTTATGTCATTTTTTTTCTTGGTTAAAGAAATCGATAATTTGCAGGAAGTTTAGGAGACAAGGCAAGGAGGCATTTTGGAATCACAGTACCTTGATTTAGCACAAGATTGATTTACCAGGCAGGTGAACTTGGACAAGATTTTGTAGCTTCTCCAGGCCCTATGGGGGGAAATACTTGTAACTTCTACCTTGCAGGCTGGTAAGTTAACCTGGGTCGGTAGTCATGTCCTGCTCTGGGCTTGCAGGAAGCTAAGATAAGGAAGTCGGAAGTTCCTGCCCTTAAGGAGCTCCACCTTTAACCTCAGGGACAAATATCTACGCCAGAGAATATAGGACACTGGCCAGTAGACACTCTTAGGTTTCTGCATTTCAACATTGTGTGTTACCTGACACTCTCTAAAATCTTGAAAGTCTTCATGTCTAGTAGCCCATTTGTTGGAAAATAAATGAAGTGTTGGTCTTAAAATTTCAGTTCTAAGAGCCCTCTCCAACCCCAGCCCCTCCTCCCCGCAAACTGCCCTGGAGGAACACCACTACCGAGAAGGACACTGAAGCAAAATGTTCCATCCCAAAGTGGCAAATGCGCAGGCTGAGTGCGTCGGCTCTCGGAAACAGAGGCCGCCGGTAGAGGGCGCTCCGGGCCCGGTCGCATTGTGAGCTCTCTTTACCGTGGGGCACCCGGTGTCTGAGTTCGGTGCTCCCCGCTGGCTCTGCTTCAGGTTGGCTTCCTTCCTGGTAACAAACGTTGCCGCGGCCGTTCCAGGCCACACCAATCCCACGTCAAGCTTCCCAGCGAACGGCCTGTGACTCGGCTCGGGCACACCGAGTCACATGCTCACTCTAGCTAGGCAGATAGAGGGCGGCTCTGATGGGCTTCGCCCCTGGTATCTGGAGAGGGAGCCAGGCCTGGGCCACAGGTGATGCCCACGCAGAAGATGGAAGTTGTGGGGAAGGGCTCAGGGGGAACTGGAGGCATCAGCCATGGGCTCCGCCTGAGGCATATTAGACCTGGGTGTGGCCACGCTTTCCGGGAGGAAGAGGGGATGCAGGTGGAGTTCATGACCTGCTCTTCATATACACTCCTCTTCCCGGTACTAGCACCGCTTTCCCAGAGTGAGCTCTTCAGTTTCTTGCCTGAGAAATTCCCACCTGGAGGCTGACCGTCCTGCTCAGCCCCTACCTGCGGCGCATGGGAGGGAGACTGTGCTCTCAGGGACCAGCCGATACCGTCCCCTCCCCTGTCCCGTTTTGTCTCACATGCTTCACTCGTAGATCCTCCCCTACTTGGCACTTCCAAGTCCCCAAACTCCTGCAGGACAGGAAGACACCTTCACCCACCAGGAGCACCTTGCAAGCTTCAGGCGCCAAACTTCCTGCCCTGCATCCACTTTCCTTCTTCCAGAATCAGGCAGAAATCTCGGGCCTCCTGCAATCCCTCTACCAACCTCATTTGCAGTGGGATGAAACATCGGTGTCTTCTACTATCACTTTAACATAGTCCTAGGAGGGAGAGGAGACAAGCGCACGTTTGGTTGGTCATTTTAAGTGGGAAATCACTGGCCTGTAGTTTTCTGCCAAAATTAAATCTCCTGTTGTGTCTGTGATGGGCTTAGATAAATCCATGTCAAGGATGAAGTGTTTCTACAGCCTCTGCCATTAGCGAGGAGAGGACCAGGCAAGGAGGGTAGTGAGGCGGTTGGCTGTGGAGAGGGAAGTTGCTGAGGATGTGGGGAGCAAGGAAGAGACGGAGAGCGAGGAAGAGGCATGGCTTTTGGAGATCTCCAAGACCAACATGTGGAAGAGGGTTTCTGTGCAGCCCTAGCGTACTGCCTGTGATTTGGGGCACGTCACTTTCCTCTGTTTCCCTGTCTGTAGCTGATCAGGATTTTAGGATTAGTATTTATCAAAGGTTCTTGGATCTCAAGCAATAGAGAAGAATGCCGGCTAATTAAGCAAAATATGCTGCAGCAGCAGGTACGTGTGAAGAGATCAGGGTGGGAGAAACTGGAGCAACCTGAGCCTGCAAGCCCCACTGAAAGAATCCGCATTCAGGAAAACACGCATACACTGTGCCAGCCAAATGTAATGTGCCTCCTGGCACCATCGACCTGCAGCCCCTAGTCTGCAACCCCTTCCCTCCCCCCAGGAAAAGAGCGCAGGTCCCTGCCTAGCCCCACGGGGACTCCAACCCCAGGCTAGAAACCCAGTTCTGGGCGATGGGGAAGGACTTAATGGCCAGGCACTGGGCAATGAAAGACCGCGGCTGGTTCTTTGGCAAGCCCGCGGCCTCCAGCACAGGCCTAGGACAGACGCAGCCTCGCCGGGTGCCCCAAATCAGGACTCCTAAGGTAAGAGGTGGCTCGGGACCATTCAGTAGCCCATCAGATCCCACAGCTCACCGGTGTCTGACCCCGCAAACACTTGGCCATGGGCTCCATCAGCAGACGGGGGCTGGGCAAAGAGGCGGGAGCCACCCTCCTCTAGGCAGACGGTCATCCCTGAGCTGCAATCTCACAGGACTCACCGGCTTCTCCCTTAGCCCAGAAGCCACCAAGTGGCCACCACGCCCAGCACTTCTCTATTTACAGCTTTCCAGTACCACCTCCACCTTCCCACCCCCAGAAACACAGCTCCGGACTCCTCTCCTTACCAACATGGGTGACCACCGAATCCCCCACTAGCTGTGTGTGATCCCAAGGGAAGGGCCACATTCTGGTCATGGTTGCTACCCATTAAGAACCACTGCTATAGACTGAATGTTTGTCCCACGGGCAACCCCTACCGGTCCCCTTGGTCAATTCATATGCTGAAAAACCTAATGCCCTAGGTAATGGTATGAGGTGGGGCTTTTGAGAAGTGACTGGGTCATAAGGGCAGCCCTCATGAATGGGATTAGTGCCTCTATAAAAGGCCTCAGTTCCCTCTCCCTTCCGCCCTGTGAGAACACGGCATGATGCGGGCGATCTGCAACCCAGAAGAGGTCTTCCAGAACCCAACCATGCTGGCAACCTGATCTTGGACTCCCCCAGCCTCCAGAAATAAATTTCTGTTGTTTAGAAGCCACCTGGTCTGTGGTCTTTTGTTACAGCAGCCCACCCCCTAAAGCAACCATGTATTCGCTTCTGGAAATAACCATAGCCTGGCTCAGACTTGGGCTCAACGACTGACATAGGCCCCTCCCTCCGGGTCCTCCAGTCCCCCGTGTCTACAGCAGGGAGAGAATCACGTGATTTCCAAAGGGCTTTCCGGTTTCCTCTGGCATCCTCTGGACTCGGTGGCTTGGCTTTGCCCCTGCAGAAACAGCTGTCTGGGCCGGGGTTGGAAGGGGGAGGGCCCAGAAGAGGCAGAAATGGCTGCTCACAATCAGAGGACGCACACGCACGGGTTACACCTTTGAAAAGGGCGGGTTGTTGGGGGGGGCGGTTAGTGAGAGCGCCTCGGGAGATCCAGCAAGGATCCTCTGTGGGCAGCAGTGGGACCTGCTGAGCTGGGTTTCGAGCTCGGGGGAGCCAACAGCACTCTGGGTCCGGGGATGTCACCCTCACGATGGGGGCTGAGCCACAGAGCACCCTCCCCAGCCCTCCCGGTACTGCTGACCCAGCAGAGCAAAAGGGGCTGTGGAGAGGGAAGTTGCTGAGAATGTGGGGAGCAAGGAAGAGATGGAGAGCGAGGAAGAGGCATGGTTTTTGGCTCAGCCCAAATCCCCGCCCCGCCCCGCCCCCGCTGCTGGAGGAGAGCAAGAAATCCAGACTAGACCAGAACGACCTCATGGGAAGGTTTAATGGGAACTTCTGTGCATGTGTAGAGCGGTCGCAGGCCGCCTGCCCACCAGGCCCTGCCTGTCAGGGCCCCGCCGCTCAACACTTGCCATAGACAGCCGCACTGCCCCGCTCCTCGAACTCTTCCTTGCTGACCCAGAGCTGCTGGAAGGCCTGCAGGGAGGCCAGGATGGAGCCGCCGGTCCACACAGATGTCTTCCGCTCCGGAGCAGCAGACACCGCAGGACTGGCCCCGGGGCAGAGGAGGTTCAGCTCCCTCTGGAAGCGCTCGGGGAAGCCGTCCAGCATGGTACAGCCACCGCACAGCAGCACGTTGGCCGCCATCTCCTCCTTGAAGCCCGCCTCTTGGCAGCGCTCCAGGCAGGCGGCCGTGAGCGCGGGGAGGCCGGGCTGGTTGCTGCCCACTAGGGCAGGTTTGAAGAGCATCTCGGCGCACTGGAAGCGCTCCCGGCCAATAGTGATGAGCTTGCCGTCGGGGAGCTCGTAGTCCACGCGCATCTCCTCCAGGCACAGGCCGAGCTCCTGCTCGGGCAGGAGTGCCGAGTAGCAGCACTTCTTCTTAATGTGCTCGATGATGTGCAGGTGGTCGTCCGTGAACTTGTGGCCGGCCTCGTTGAGCAGCTGCAGCAGGTAGTTGGTGAGGTCGCTCCCAGCGTAGTCGGCTCGGCCCGTCAGGCCCGGCAGCACGTCGCCCTCCGAGATGGGCACCACATGCGAGACGCCGTGTCCGCTCTCCACCACCAGGCCCGAGGTCTTGCCGTAGGAGTAGATGGACAGCAGCGACTGGGACGTCACATGCATGGCAGGGATGCCAAAGGTCTCGAACATGAGCTCCGCGTACTTCTCCCTGTTACTGCTGGGGCTGAGAGGGGGGTCAGAGACCAGCACCGCATGCTCCTCGGGGAGGATCTTCATGGCCGTGTGGAAGACGTACTCCCAGATGCTCTGGACGCAGTCCCAGTCCACCACGATGCCGTATTTGAGCGGGTTCATCAGCTTCAGGGGCGCCTCCGTGTTGAGCAGCTCGTGGCCCACGTAGGTCTCCTTGCGGGTGTCACCAGCATCAGTCGCCTCAGAGTAGCGCCTGCCCACAGTGGAGGAGATGAAGTAGGTGGGCCTCGGCTCGCCCGCATAGCCACACTTACAGTACTGGGAGCCCAGGTCGATGATGAGGGCCTTGATCTTGCGCACCTTCTTGGGCTTCATCTTCAGCTGAGTGGCCGAACCCGTGTCCCGAACGCCAGCATCGGGACCTGGCAGCGTTCCTGCCTCTCCAGGGTCACCCTGAGCCGTGCCCAGGGGCATGGGGCTAGGGCTGCTCCTCATTGCCATCTTCCTTCTTGGCTCACCTTTCTCACATCCACATCCTAGAGCTCCGTGGGGAGAAATAAGACGGTCCACCTCCAGCAGTGCCTTGGCAACCCCTCAGGATTGTGAGGTCACTGACGTCCGGTCCATTCTGGCAGCCCCGGGGAGGGCTTGGCCTTGGCAGGCCTTTGGTCTGCCACCCCCACCGCCATCCACCTAATTCGACTTTGCTCCAAGACAGAGCAGGCAGCCAGCATTTTCAGAAATCCAAGCACACTGGGGTCTCGGGTTTCCAGCTACCCGCCCCCCCCCCTTATACCTCTGCTTCTATTGCCCTGTCCGCTGACCAAACAGCTTTTCTTCCTCTGCTGCTTGGCTGAGAGGGTGAGAAATATTTAAGCCCCTACAGGAAGCCAGGCACTGTACTGGGAACCTCACATATGTTACTCCCCAGAATCCTGAGACGTACAGGCAGAGCTGAGGAAATTAAGGCTTGGAATTCAGTTGATTTGCTCAGGAGCAAACAGCTCTTGAAATGTTTGTCTTTTCACTCAAGTTCATTCAACTCCAGTGCACCAGGTCTTCGAGCGTGAGGGCTCCAACAATACCCTCATCCCTTCATTCAACATTTCCTGGAGCTGGTGGCAGGTCCAGCCCAGGGCAGCTGGCCAGTGATAGATGCCAGAAGCCTGGCCACAGCAGTGTCCTGCCTGGGTGGGAAGGAGACCCAATGGATGCAGACGAATTTGTAGGTGGAAGGCTATTGGGAAAACAAAGGTGCATGAGGAAGGAGTGATTACTAGAGGGACGGAGCCCGCAGGTTCTTTATTTTTTTTTTTTAAAGGAGTCAGCAGGTTCTTGAGAGGTGACCCTAAGGCAACTACCAAAGGGTATGTGGGTATTTGTCAAGTGGCTAGGAGGGGAAGGCATCCCAAGCAGAGAGCACAGCCTGAGCAAAGCTGGGGTGGGGGGGGGGGGGTGGAGAATGGTGGGAACTTCTAGTAGTTAAGTGTTTGGGAGAATAGATGAGGCTTAGAGAGTTCCTGGAGCCAACAAGGGAGGGCCTCAAAAGCTCGGAGGAAGAGCTTGGGTTACATGGAGGACAGCTGGGGAACAAATGAAGACTTTAAGCAGGGGGTGGTCAGATCTGACCGCTGGAAAATGGGGAAAAGATCTGTGTTTAGCTGTGATGTGGAGGGGCAAAGCCACGGAAGACATTCTTGTAAGCCGTGCCGGTGACCTAAGCCAGGCTGTGCCGGTGTGAAAGAGGAGGAGGAACAGGTTCTCCAGAAGGTCAGGAGGTAGAACTTGGTTGGTTTCCCAACTATCCCCCATTCAACCCAAGCTCTTACTCTAGCATTTAAGGCCTTCTCTCCTTGCTCCTGTGACATCTCTCACCTCAAACACTGCATTTACCTCAGGTGATCAGACTAGCTGTGGAGAGTGAGGGAGAGGGAAGGATGAATCCCTCCCCTCCGCCAAAAAAAAAAGATGGCCTGTCGTCCAGAACAGGCCCATTCATTAGGTTTCCATAGGGCCCTCCACCCCAAAGCATCCTCCCTCAGAAAACAAAAACAAAAAAACTGCCAGGTGATTCATAAGAAACCCTGTATTCTGGCATTTTCCTCACTAGATTCTCTTTCTTCCCTCCCATAGCTGCTAAAATTACAGGGGCCTGGTTCACCTTTCTTTCAAAACTCAAGGGTGGGTGGTGTTTGAGCAATAGAGGGCGCCTCTAACCTGGAAGGACCTCACCAGAGACCCCAGGGAGCCCACGAGTACCTTAGATGGCTAGTGTCAAGTATGGGGGCTTGTGCATGCCAGGCACTGAAGGTTTGGGGTGCAGTGTGCCGATGGTCTCCATAATCTCCCATCATCGATACCATTAACTGTGTCCTGACCCCCGAGAGAAGGAACACCGAGGACACGGAAGCTGAGGGAAAAGGGCTTCACTTACGAGAGAGCATCCAAGCATGCAAAATCCTGAGGTAAAGTAAAAGGAGTGAAAAGCATCCAATGACTTTAGCCTGAAGGAGGTGGGTTGGACCGAGAGTCCCTGTGCTCTTGGGCCTCACAGACGAGATGGAGCCACTGGCTTTAAGCCCGCAGAGCACCTCTCCCACCCACGCTGACAGAAAGGGCCAAGGAGGGGTGAGCCTGGTGGGGCGGGGGGAGCGCGTGAAACAGTGTCTTAGGGAAGTGGGAAGCACAGGTTAAGGGACAGGGTGAATAATGGCCCCCAAAAGATGTCCACATCTTCCATCCCTGGAATCTGTCAATGTTACCTTTCATGGCAAAAGGGACTTGGCAGATAGGAGTTAAGGAGTTTGAGATAGGGAGGTTACCCTACATTATCTGGGTGGTCCTGAAGTAATCATCAGGGTCTTAACAGGAGGGGAACAGGGGGGTGAGGTCAGAGAAGAGGGCAACAGAAGCCCCTGGCCTCTAGGGAGCTGGAAAAGGCTAAAGATGATCGCCTAGCGCCTTGGGAAGGAGCGTGGC
The DNA here is from genome assembly GCF_003265705.2 of Callorhinus ursinus. NCBI lineage: Eukaryota > Metazoa > Chordata > Mammalia > Carnivora > Otariidae > Callorhinus > Callorhinus ursinus. The sequence goes on along the minus strand of NW_027397086.1, from coordinate 20,627,015 downwards.
CCTGCCGATAGCTTGATTGCAGCTGAGAATGACTGTAGATTTCTGACCTCCAGAGTTGCAGATAATAAATCTATGTTTGGGGGCGCCTGGGTGGCTCAGTCGTTGAGCGTCTGCCTTCGGCTCGGGTCATGATCCCAGGGTCCTGGGATCGAGTCCCACATCGGGCTCCCTGCTCTGCGGGAAGCCTGCTTCTCCCTCTCCCCCTCCCCCTGCTTGTGTTCCCTCTCTCGCTGTCTCTCTCTCTGTCAAATAAATAAATAAAATCTTTAAAAAAAAAAAAAAACAAAGTGCTCTGGAAATATAAAAGAGAGAAAATATTATAAAAAAAAATAAAAAAAAATAAATCTATGTTTGAAGCCACTGAGTATGTGGCAATTTGCTACAGCGGCCACAGGAAAGGAGCATGGGCTCTTACAGGAATCCAGGGCAATGAAAATGTGCTAGGCAGCTGCACATCTGTCCGAATTCAAGACGAGGGCTGAGAAGGAAAAATAGGTCATTCTACATTAAATACACCTTTGGTTATCACATAAACATTCTTTTGAAGTGAAGTCAAACAATCCAAGCTGGCCATGCGAACCCCTACTGGACAGCAGAGGCAAGTACACAATTTTTTAGGTAACCAGGCATAGAGAAAGTACTTTCTTCTTTCACAATTCAGTGCCATCTCATCCTCTCCCCATCGAACCAAGAAGCTGACACTGTCTTTGAGATGACATCAGATGGTCACAAGACTGGACTTGGTCCTTTTCTTCTCTCAACCCCCCCCCCCAAGGAGCCAAGGGCCTCCCCAGTAACCTCCTTAAAGGAGAAAGCCCCCACCAAGGTGGGGCACCTTGGAGTAACTGCGTCTTTTATGACAAGTGTGGGACTGCCAACAAAAAGTTGGCTTCTGGGTGCCTTGACGGTGACAGGTGTCAGCACTAATGTGCCTAGCTTCCGAGATGGCATGTGATATGGCCACGTGGCCTCAGAGACACATTTTGGGTCTCACTGAGGTATGTCCACACCTCACCCCTGGGAAGAAGTCTCAGTCGGGAGAGCTTGGCCCCTGCTGGCTGGATATGCACGGGTGAGCCACGCACGTAAGAGCCTCAGTGTTGTCATCGGTGCGACTCTGTACGGTCTGATTCCATCGCCAACCGATGACCTGCGTGAAGGAGTATGCGTACACATATATGTCTAAAAATTCTTCTGTGGACTGTCCGAAGGGACAAGGGAGACAGAAGTGCTTGGCACGGTCGCTCCAGCAGCAAGCAGTCCTGCCAAAATCTTCAATCTGGTAGTGTCAGCTGTGCTCCAGTCTCCAGTGCTTTCTGACCGCGTGCAGAGTCAGAGCCAAAGTCCTAGCAATGGCCCGAGAGGGTGGATGCGGGCTGCTTGCCGTCCCCACCCCCTTCTCCCACCTCCTGTAGTTTTCCTTGCTGTCCCCACTCAGCCTCTAACTCAAGGGCTGACAAGCTTTTCCTTGAAAGGGCCTGATAATCAACACTGTCGGCGTGGCGGGCCGTGCACTCTTTGTGGCAATCACTCAACTCTGTGGTTGCCCCCCAGAAGCAGCCCCAGACAGTATACTTGTCAATGAGCATGGCTGTGTTCGGATAAAGGCCGATTTACAAAAACAGGCTGCAGACCCTGGTATGCTGACCCCGCCTCTCACTCATCGGTCACAGGCGAGCCTCCACCGTCTGCACCTGCTGCTCCCGATATACACGACACACCGATACACGTGTGGCACTGTCCCTCCCCTCCTTCAGGTCTGCACGCGTCACCCTCTGAGGACCCCTGCCCAGGCACAGAACACGGCCACCGTCCCCAAGGCCCTTCCCTGCCTGTTCTCTCTTGCCCTTACCATTTTCTGACAAATGTTTGTTCTGGCTACTGCCTCTCTCCCCAGCCCCCACTGACTAGAGTGTAAACTCTACAAGGGCAGAGATTTTTGTCTTTTTCCCTCCACAGCTGCCTTTTATTCCCAGCTGCCTTGCACGTAGCAAGCACTCAATAAATAACTGATTGGTTAAATCAGCTTTATTACAAAACCCAGAAAAAGGTTAAGTGACTTCCAAAACACTACCCCAAATCCACCCTAACATGGGACACAGGTTCCCAGTATCTAAAAAGCCCCGGGTCACCAGATTATGTCACAATCAGTGATGTCATCGTTGGGGAAATTCTCAAGTTGCCCTCTGATATAAGCCTTTCAGGTCTTGAAGCCAGTGGGATCGAGGAACTTTCTGAGAGCAAGATGGCTCTTGATAGCACGTGGGCTCCCCAGGCATCAATCATCGGGGATGGGCCTGCCAAGAAAGTGGGTGAACAGGTACCTCTACAGGCACACGTCCTCCAGACTGCCTCCTTAAAAGATGGACCAGCGAAGCGGGCAGTGTGGGTCCACTGTAACCGTTCAGAGCCAGAGGAACCTACTAAATCAACGATGGTCAAGGAGAAACCCAAGCTACAGGTGACCAAAGCAGTGGTCGTGGACCTTGGCACTGGCTCCTGCAAATGTGGCTTTGCCGGGCTGCCGAAGCCCACCCATACCATCTCATCAACAGTGGGCAAGCCCTACATGGAGACGGCCAAAACCGGGGACAATCGCAAGGAGACATTTGTGGGGCAGGAGCTCATCAACCCAGCGGTTCGTCTCAAGCTAATTAATCCTCTGCGACATGGCATCATCGTGGACTGGGACACAGTGCAGGATATCTGGGAATATCTCTTCCATCGAGAGATGAAGATCGCCCCAGAGGAGCACGCAGTCTTGGTTTCAGACCCACCCCTGAGCCCACACACCAACAGAGAGAAGTACGCTGAAATGCTGTTTGAAACCTTCAACACTCCTGCAATGCACATCGCCTACCAATCCCGCCTGTCCATGTACTCGTACGGGAGGACCTCTGGCCTGGTGGTGGAGGTTGGCCACGGCGTGTCCTACGTGGTCCCCATCTATGAGGGTTATCCTTTGCCCAGCATCACCGGACGCCTGGACTATGCGGGCTCTGACCTGACAGCCTATTTGATGGGCCTGATGAATAATTCGGGGAAACACTTCACCGAGGACCAGATAGGCATTGTGGAGGACATCAAGAAGAAATGCTGCTTTGTGGCCCTGGACCCCATCGAAGAGAAGAAAGTCCCAGCCACTGAGCATACAATCCAGTACACTCTACCTGACGGGCAGAAGATAAACCTGTGCCAGGAAAGGTTCCTCTGCTCGGAGATGTTCTTTAAGCCTTCTCTGATCAAGTCCATGCAGCTGGGGCTCCACACTCAGACCGTGTCCTGCCTTCACAAGTGTGACATTGCCCTCAAACGGGATCTCATGGGGAACATCCTGCTCTGTGGGGGGAGCACTATGCTCAGCGGTTTCCCTAACCGGCTGCAGAAGGAGCTGAGCACCATGTGTCCCAATGACAACCCGCAGGTAAATGTGCTGCCCGAAAGGGACACTGCAGTGTGGACAGGTGGCTCCATCTTGGCATCACTTCAGGGCTTCCAGCCCCTGTGGATCCACCGCTTTGAGTATGAGGAGCACGGGCCTTTCTTCCTCTACAGAAGGTGCTTCTGACCTCTGACCAAGCATGGTTGCCATGCGTCAGCTTTGCTGGGTGAGCACCCACCCGACACACGGGGAGCTGAGTCCACATGTTTGCTCCTGTAGTAATAAACAATTGTGTTCCCTCCAAAGTGTGCTTCTCTATTTCCTGACTTAATAAGAGCAAGTTCATATACGCAGCATGTGCCAAACAGAAGCTGGGCGGTGCGTGGAAACAAAGGCGTGTATTACGTGTTGCTTGCTTACACATTCTCGGGAAAAACTAGCTCTGAAGTTATTCTGTCCCTTTTTTGTATTCGTTTTAGGGACTATCGCACTGTTAAATCTGCTCAGAAGGGGAGCGTGAGGAAGACAGATTACAGAGTAGGTGCTGTTAGGGCATACAGAACATTCCTTTTGACCAACAACAGGAAATCTGCTGTAATGGTTCAATCACCCACAAAGCAGTGGAGTACATTTCATGCTTCATGAAGGCTTGTAAAGAGCTGACGAAGGTGTCTGATCCCTGCTTAAACTGTACTTTCTTTTAGTTCCAAAAGGAACTTATGTCTCAATGCCAGCTTTTATCAAGCCATCATGGTGACCGGCTGTGGAAACCTGGCATGTAATGAGCAAGGTGTATGTGTGGGTCTGAAGGGGGCAACTCTTCAGCGGCTCATCACTCACTAGACTGGATTCCCCATCAACCTGTAGGATATACAGATGGAATTTGGGATGGGCACAGGATAGAGGCTGCCAGTTCTGGGGCTAATGGTTTGCGGGAACCTACTCTACACTGGTCATTCTAACCCAACTGAGGAGCCAGAAGGAACATTCAGTCCCTCAAGATCAGAGAATCTTGTTCTGTAGGTAGTCTTACAAGGGCCAGTTTTGTAAATGGAACACAGATTTTTTTAGTCCCAGTACATTCTCTGCCCTCTCTCTAAACCTCGGCATCTGAACATTGGCAGGGAGCAGCATCAAACAGTGGAAAGAAACGGGCTTTGAACTCTGATTTGAAACCCTATTTCACTACCACCTAACTGTACGGCCCGAGTCTACTTACCTATAAAATTGAATTCAAAGGCCTACTTCACACAGCTGATGTCAAAAACAGAGATCAACACTGAAATACTAGTATCTCACCTCTGGGAGGTGATCACAAGAGCTAGCTAGAATTATCTTGTAGACTTACTTTATACAGGAGCCCCAAAGTCTTACCATGGCTTTTTTTTTTTTTTTTAAGATTTATTTTAGAGAAAGAGAGAGCATGGGGGGGGGGGGGGGGGGGGGGGGGGGAGAGCGGGGAGAGTCTCAAGCAGGGCTCGATCTCACAACCCTGAGATCACAACCTGAGCCGAAACCAAGAGTGGGATGCTTAACTGACTGTGCCACCCAGGCGTCCCTCACCATGGTTCTTAGTCACATGTACACCTAAAGGCCCGCATTCAAGCACTCACAGGAGAGGTAATAGCATCTCTACCATCCCCAGGAGAAGCCCTACAGAGCCATCTTCATAGTATCCGGGTTTGCCTAAACTGCCTCGAAAGACCTAAATGCCCAACCCTGGATCCAGGCCTGGTAAGCATGGCTGACTGGCACCAGCAAGCCGGAATAGAGAAGTACAGACCCACACAGAAGGCCTTCTGAAGTTCCTATAGTTAAGCAAGGATGACTAAACCTTACCCTGAAGTATCAGAGGATCACCTAGCGGTTGGGTACATTGACTTGAGAGGGAGGTGTAAGGTCTTATTCACCTCAGTTTCTGTCCAGCAGTCCATGAACACTCACTGTTGGGCAGGTTAAAATTTGATTAATCCCTAAACTTTGGATCTCATTGGCAGGGTGCTAAAGCCTTTGGACCCCTCCTCAGAACAGTATGTTAAAATGCATAAAATAAAATACATGGAATTACAGAGAAAACCAATCATATAGAAACAGACTGTCTTTAAAACCCTTAAGTATCTATGAACCCCAAGTCAAGGATCCCCCAAAAAAGGTGAGTCTTGATGAAGGGGAATCCTGGGAGGTGGCTCTGGAGGGAAATCTCCAGGCCACAGTAGGTCTAAATGTTCTGCTGCACTTTAAAATGAAAAAAAAAAAAAAGGAAAGGAAAGAAAAAAAAAACAATATAAAGCTCAACAACTATGTATCTTTTTCAAAACACTTTTATGGGAGCACCTGGGTGGCACAGTTAGGTGTCTGACTCTTGCTCAGATCATGACCTTAGGCTTGTAAGACTGGGCCCCACGTTGGGCTCCACACTTAGCGTTAAGTCTTTTTCTCTTTTTTTTCTCTCTCCCTCTCCCTGTGCGCTCTAAAATAAATCTTAAAAAAAAAACCACACTTCCATGAATTCTCACTTGATCCTTACACAATTCCCCTTGTAGGAAAAAAAGTCAACTTCACGAAAGAAAGAAAGAGATGAATAGTTTTAGTAAGTGCATGAAAGTCATCCTAGCCTAGGGGGCAATTGTGACCCCCCCCCCAAGACACTTGACAATGTCTAAAAATGTTTTTGGTCATCAGAACAGGAGTGGGGGGTAGAGAGTGCTGGCATCTGGTAGGTAGAGGCCAGAGACATTGCTAAACATCCTATAATACACAGGGTAGCTCTCTACAACAAAGAATGATATGACCCAAAATGTCAACAGCGCTAAGGTACATAATGGTGCTAACGGGTACACCAGGCTGGAGAAAAGCAAGATTCAGTGAGATTAAATGTGTCCAGGGGCGCCTGGGTGGCTCAGTGGGTTAAGCGGCTGCCTTCGGCTCAGGTCATGATCCTGGAGTCCCTGGATCGAGTCCCGCATCGGGCTCCCTGCTCAGCAGGGAGTTTGCTTCTCCCTCTGACCCTAACCCCCCTCTCATGTGCTCTCTCTCATTCTCTCTCAAATAAATAAAATTAAATAAATAAATAAAATCTTTAAAAAAAAGTCTCTGTCCAAGGACGCTAAGATGGGTTGACCCACGGCCTTGTTCTTTCCTGTATATCAAGAGAATCTCTGCTGGTCTTAAAACCCTTGGGACTTCAGAGCCAGTAAGATTAATGTGGGCGTGAGGCACAGGCAAGGGCTTAGGGAGCACAGAGAATACAAGAATCAATTCAGTGTCCCCAAATGTCACCATATTAGCTTTGACTTGTCTATAGCTTCTTGGATATTAATGGTTACCTAGCTTCTTAGATGTTTATTCTCCTCACCTCAGTTACTAATAAATACAACAGACAAGAAAGGACAGCCAGAAACTCTTAAGGGCTTGCTCAGGTGGTGCTTCTAGAAAAGCACAAGTTTATGGGGAGGCACAGGAAGCAGAAAAAAAGCTGATTTTGTTTCCCCAACTTGTAGTAACCTTAAATTACTAAGAATCATTAGTTTTTTTTTACTTTTGAAAACACCTTCTTCAATTATGGCTATGAACAACCCCTAAAAGGTAAACCTGTGTGTGTACACACGTGTGTGTATATATATGTAGACACGTATGGAAAATGAATTTATTTTAAAATATGTGGCAGTGCTAAAAAATTACATCAAGCTACACTCATAAAAACATTAACAAAAACATTACCTCTTGCCTCTGTTTTTTTTAAAAGTGTAAATTTAAAATGGATTGTAGGAGACAGTCCTCTGCAAGTTCCCTCTTGATGTCTGGAGCATCTGAGCAAAGCTGACTCAATGGCACCAACAAAATAACTAGGGTTTTTAGCTTACTGCAGTATGAACTTGCTTTGGGACAGAGTTCAAATCTGGTGGAAGAGTTACATATTCTTTCCCAGGACCCTGACCAAGCCTTTTGCCAAAATTAAGTATTCATCACTTCCAGAAGTTTCTCCTCTTCCCATACACTGCACTTCCCCCATGAATTCTTCTGTGACTTTGCCTTCAGCCTGGAAGGTCTGCTCCAGCCTCCTGCTTTTCCAAATGAACAAAATTCCATCTTGCTCACAGGAAATAGATAGTAATTGATGATAATTTGTATTCACACAAATTCTTTCTTGCTGCTTCAAAACACCATCTCAAGGAAATGGAACATCTATAAAAAGTCACACGAGTATCAACAGACACATTTACTTCTATTTCCAATCCATCAGGCATGAGTACCATTATCCATAGCAAGAGCACTATAATATATTAAAATGCCTTATGTTCATTTACCCAGGTCAAAGAGTGAAGTTACAAAGCACGTTCAGCCTTTCAGTGTGGGGCACTTAATTATAGCAAATCCATTACAGGTATAAATCAAAAAGTAGATTTCTACAAGGCAGGAAGTACCTTTTTTTCCCCCTATTATTTTGTAAAAATTTTCAGACACGCAGAGAAGCTTAATTATACAAGCAAACACGCCTAGATTCTATAGTTAACATTTTGCTATTTAGGGAACAAATTTAATTACAATTCTGGGCATATCTATACTCCATGGATCAGAGGCAATATTTTCGTTTATGTACAGTCATGAATGTCTGGTTCTGGTATTAGAGGCATGGAAGAAATTTTTAACCTTACCCAAGAATCAGCCACATAACTGTTGTCAAAATGAATTGAGCTTTTTCTAGACTTACCAAAAAGAAAAAACATTCTCATCTTTTCCAAAGAAAATAACTAAAAGACAGAGGTCAGTGAAGCACCATAAAGAAAATGAAATGGCCTTGACACTGACAAAAACCTTTTAGTTAAAAGCAGCAATTACTTAGAGAAAAAAGGAATAACTTACAATTGTCCACACTGTTCACCATACCAAATGTGCACAATACTGTTTCAGAAATTCTAATCTGTTCCAGCTCTAACACTGCTAAGTCCCTAGCAGAAAATTCACAGGCAGTAAAAATAGTCCCTATGGACACTGCAGTGATAGGAGCTTAATGCCGTTATAACTGGAAGCAGAGGACCTGGTAAGATATTATAAAATAACAGCTGTCAGCAAAAGAAAGTTTAAAATTTCAAAGGATATATTTAGCTTTTTATTCTGCTTTAGTTCAAGGTGAAGAAGTCATTTAAGTGATTAAATTTCACCAAATGTTGGTAGCACGAATAGCCAACGTTGTTTATATACAATGTTCTCCTCCTGGAACATAAAATATTTAAAAAACATTATTTTCTTTTCCTCACACTTTTGAGGTAGAAGCCATGAAACATTATTCCCAATTAACTGAGGCACAAATCGATTAATTATGTGACTTGTCGAAGGTCCCAAAATGAATCAGACTGGCAGCCGGGAATGAAAGCCAATCTTCTGATTACTATAAATGCCAGAAATATGCTCTCAAACAGCACTAAACAAAAGAACAGTAATTCTTACAAAATGATGCAATATTGGTTAAAGCTTAACCTTTTGCTATTTAAAATTATACCCCAAATAAACCAGAACTGCTTGGCGTCTGCTTAAGTCTGCTGTATAGAGCAGCTCTCCACACTGCTAAGGTAGCTGTCTTACTCTTCCCAGTTCCCGACAGCCAGGCCCCAAGGACGGAGTGAAAGGAACACCGTCAGTCACTCTAGAAGGCTCAATTTCCACTGGGTCTTTTTGTTGATCTTTGGGGGTATAAAAAGCTCAGCATCTAGAAGAAAGGAAAGGAAAACTGTGACAGACACACTTTCTTGCTAGGGGAAGCTGAGGCAGTAACTGCGCTAAAACTAGGGACTGTACTTTGGAGCTACAAGATAACCATCAGTCGAGAGCTAAAGTTCCTGTTACCCTCGCAACCTCCAGTCAGAGCAAACACAGCCTGGAGGCCCTGCCCCAAGAACAGGGATTTCCACTTCAGGCACATGAAGGGTAGAAGAAAAAAATGCCCACTGAGTGATTCAAAGTAGAAGAATGTTCTAAATTTCGATGGGAGGGGATGTGGTGTTATAAGGCCATATGTAATTGTAATTATTAAACCTCATTAAACTGTATACCTAAGATCTGTACATTTCATTATCTACAAAATTTTCCTCAATTATAAGAGAAAAAAATGTGGTGGTATGTTATTTGGTAAAAAGAGTTAATGAACAGAAAATACTTTCATGATAAAAAAAAATTCTACAAAAACACTGATCAATAAAAACGTCCCTACTTTCAGAAAAAAGCAAATGGAGGAGAGGATGGATGGGGTAAAACTGTCACTATTAAATAAAACTCCCAGACCCTCTTTCTTTACTTTTCTTTTTTTAAAAGATTTTGTTTTTAAACAATCTCTTCTCCCAACATGGGGCTCAAACCCACAACCCCGAGATGAAGAGACACAGCTCCACCTGAGCCCTCTTTCACTCAGATTTGTGGTAGCAGAGATGTATATAGGTAGCAAAGATACAAGAAAATACGTGTATATAAAGATGTTCTTTCTCAGCATTATTGTTTTTTTTTCAGCATTATTTGTAATACACTTCCAACAGAAGTATATCTATATATATGATTCGTGTATATATATATATATATATATATATATATATATATATATATAAGCCTTTTAGCAGGAAAGTAACTGTGCTGACAAACCATATGACAAGGCATGACATCCTTCACCTTTCCATGTCTGAATTTCACAGCATAAGAGTTATTTTTGCAAAAATACTTTGAAGGTCTTATCCATTTTTCCAAGGACTTTTCTTAATCTTTTGATAGCCAAAATCATTCCCATTTGAAGCATTTACTTTGTTATGAGTTGTAACGAGCCCAACTCAGCTATGATGATTCAAGCACTTCTCTGATAACACTTTAATCCATTTTATGAAACCCTACATTTTTGAAAGACTTACAACTGATCTGCATGATACTGCATTGCAAACATGAAACAGAGAGAATGGCTATCAATCAAGTCATGGATTCCACTCGCAGGGCTGTGTGAGTATGCTTAATTACTCCCCTTACTTGGGGAGGAGCAGTTGAGGAACAGTGCTTGGGACTTTGTCAGTAGTTCATCTGCCTATTTTTAGATTATGAGAACCTCTCTTTTCCTACGCCATCTTGTAACCACAAGGACACCGATAACACTTATGTACTCAGATAATGAGGAGCCTCAAAATAGTGTCTTTAAGGCTTAGCTGGAAAATGAAAGTACTCTTCGAAAAAGCCACCAGGATACTCTAGGGAAAGGTGTGACCAGACTTGACATGAAGGTCAGCATCAGGTCAATAGGGCAGAAAATGGGACGGAAATCACAACAGAATTGCCCAGGGTACAAACTGAGCAATGACCAAGCTGCCTCAGGTCTAAGATGAATTTTTAGCATCTCAGAAATAAGTATATGTTGGGATTGATAGCAAAAGCAGCTTGTCCCAGCCTTCAGGAAGAAGGGTAGCTAGGAATACAATAGTTACTGTCCAGATACAAGAGCTAAGCTGGATGGGAAGTAGTTCATTTATTCCTGGTAGCAACATAAGCTGTTAAACTTCAAACTTAATGTAAACCCAAAGGCTACTTCAAATATCATCAGAATGCTAGTATAGCACAGCATTTAAAGGAAAAAAAATTCTGGAAAATGCAAATTACAGTAGTAAAAACTCCCAATTATTTTAGAACATACCACTAACTTTTGAAAGCTAAGAGGCTGCTATGCTTGATTGATCCACCTAAAGGGTAAATACTCAGGCACCAAACTGATCTATCAAAAGTTTCTAACCAAATTTAAAAAGAAAGTTTTTAGGGTTTTGAACTTCAAGGGCTATGCAATCTAATCAGGAATCATCTCCCCTGCCAACAAACAAAAAATAAAACAAAACAAAACATTTTCGGTAAACTTAAATAGGAAATGCAAATAAAATGCTAACATTCTTTGGATTTGCTTTCAAATTGTATTGTCAATCCTGAGGATGATTATGAAAACGTCCCCAAGATGCAATCATAACTGCCAAGAGCCAAAAATGATGATTCAGAAGAATCCTGAAAATATATATGTAAGTTGGACTGTTTAGACTCAAATTTCAACTGTGATGTGCCTGTATGGACAGTGTATGTCAGGATGACCTTTTCAAAATGTGTATGTCTAATATCATGTTGGATTCCCCACCCCTCTGGTTCCCAACACTAGAAGCACTAAATCGATTTTATTAAAGACACAGTCATAAAATTGAGGGAAAACTGTAGTCAATACCCGATCTTTCCTCACACCACTGACCTTCTCAACACTTAGAGAAAGATATTCCTTCTGCTGAGTACTGTGATAATTTGAAGAGAAAAACATACTAACCAAGAACAGGAACTGAAGTCTTCTGGTGTTGATAAGAGGCCATGATACTATTTGCAGTCGAATTGGGACCTAGAACCTAAGTAGAAAGTAGATCAGCAAAGATTATATTTCTGGTGACCACAGATACCAAAGGCCAAGTTTCTACCAGCAGTAAAGAGCATGTCATTTTCACGGTATCAAGCACAGTAATTCTCTTTTCCTTTGTGATTTTTACTTTGCCAGTTTTTCCAGCCTTGACTCAGACCTCCAAATCTCCTTTCTTCCAGAAGACAAGGTAATGATGAGGGGAAAACAAAAAAGGAAAATCTTAAGGAATATAAGCCATACCCTGAGGGGAGGAGTACAAGAGGTTATAGAATACACAGAGCATCGAGCCAAGATGCCCATCGACAGATGAATGGATAAAGAAGATGTGGTATATATACACAATGGAATATTATGCAGCCATCAAAAGGAATGAGATCTTGCCATTTGCAACGACGTGGATGGAACTGGAGGGTGTTATGCTGAGTGAAATAAGTCAATCAGAGAAAGACATGTATCACATGACCTCACTGATATGAGGAATTCTTAATCTCAGGAAACAAACTGAGTGTTACTGGAGTGGTTGGGGTGGGAGGGATGGGGTGGCTGGGTGACAGACATTGGGGAGGGTATGTGCTACGGTGAGCGCTGTGAATTGTGCAAGACTGTTGAATCACAGATCTGTACTTCTGAAACAAATAACACAACATATTTTAAGAAAAAAGAAAAAGAAGATAATAGGAGAGGAAGAAAAGGGGAGTATGTCAGAGGGGGAGACGAATCATGAGAGATGATGGACTCTGAAAAACAAACTGAGGGTTCTAGAGGGGAGGGGGGGAGGGGGATGGGTTATCCTGGTGATGGGTATTGAGGAGGGCACGTTCTGCATGGAGCACTGGGTGTTATGAACAAACAATGAATCATGGAACACTGCACCAAAAACTAATGATGTAATATATGGTGATTAACATAACAATAAAAAAATAAAAAAAAAAAAAGAATACACAGAGCATCAATTTGCCCTCAAAAGATCTGTGGGAATTTTGATATTAAAACAAATACGTGCATATATCATGGAGTAGAACGCAAACTGTGCACACGTGTTCAAGGTAAAACCAGAGCCTTCACAGGAATTCCACGTTTGTATAAGCCTCAGGGGGCACATGCCAGGCCCTCTGCTTTGTCTTCACTTGGCTCAGCATGCATACCCTCGGGGGTACCTTCTCAGCAGCAATGTGCGCTCAAAGCACTTCCATATGACTCGGGATCCCGCACACGTGCCATTACCATAATTTACCAACCAAAGCAAACACATGATTTTCTGGTCATTTTCCCCAGAAGACTCTTAAAGTTGGTGTCTCAGAAATTAATACGATCTTCAGCCATCAAAAAGAATGAAATCTTGCCATCTGCAATAACATGGGTAGAGCTAAAGTGTATTACACTAAGGGAAATAAGTCAGAGAAAGACAAATACCGTACAATCTCACTCTAACGGATAAACATATGGGAAGGTGGAAAAGAAAAAAGGGAGAGGGGAAACAAGCCATAAAAGACTCTTATGATACAGAACAAACTGAGGGTTGATGGAGGGAGGTGGGTGGGGGAAGGGCTGGGTGGGGGATGGGGATTAAAGAGGAAACTTGTTGTTATGAGCACCGGGTAAATTATGTAAGTGATGAATCACTAAGTTCTACCCCAGAAACCAGTACTGCACTGTAGATTAAGCAAAATTTAAATCAAAAAAATTAAAAATTAAAAAAATATATAAAAAATTAAAAAAAATTACTATGATCTGAATAGAAGAGGGTAGGGGAGAGCATGAGGAGGTATTATAAATTGCTAAGCTTCAAAACCACTACAGTTTTGAAGATGATCACATTTCTTCTAGGAAATACCTATTTTCGTAAATTCAAATATTTGTGGGGTGCTGATTCTCAACTTTTATTTTTAAGGTATGCTATATGTACCTACATCTACCCTCTTATCTAACCTTCAGAACATTCCAGTGAAATGTATAGGAAAGTATATCCCCATTTGTAACTGAGGAAACTGAGGCCCCAGTAGAGCTGCTGAGTTTCTAACCAGTGAGCTCAATACCAGTCTCTCTCCATGCTCCAAACCCACCCTCCTCTACAGTGCTTGTGATGCTGGGACTGGGAACCTGCGAAAAATCCCACCGTTGTCAGCTGGCTCGTTATGCGGACATCAGAGGGAGAGTGCAAGGCTGGATGAAAAGGAATGTGCTCCTTGCTTTCACTCAACAGTTCTTTACCCTGGTAGCAGCGGTTCATTCCAGTTTACTTATTTCTCTACCCTTAGAGCTATCATGCCCCCTCAGAAGTCCCACCACCAGCTGGCTGGCACCCCTTCTCAGAGGGTCAAGAACCAGCTCAGCAGGGCCCCACCTCCAAGCTTCTAAACCATAGTAAACCCAAACCCTTCCTTTGTTCCCTCATAGTTACTATCTCAGCGTTCCCCCTTTGCCTTTCAGTTCTCCAATACTTGTTCAACCAGTTCCCTGTATTAAATTCGCTCTGTTACAATAACAGCTGTGGTTGTTTTCCTTAATGGACTGTCCCTGACACACCAGCCTTTCTGAATCAAAACAGAAACTCTTTAAAAATCCGCCTCAGGTGTGAGAGACTGAGCAAAGTACACACAATAGATAACACATCAGAATTCCTGACAGGACACAACTGCCTTAAACATGAGCAGCAAAGCTCCTCATGACAACAGAGTAGAAGTAACAAGTCAAATTTTCCATAAAACAAAAGAGAAAGCAATTGTCTACAAGGGTTACTTTTTTTGTTGTTGTTATAGATTTTATTTATTTTAGAGAGAGAGAGAGAGAGAGAGCATGCAAGCGGAGGGAGGGGCAGAGGGAGAGGGAGACAGAGAATCTCAAGCAGACTCTGGGCTGAGTGCAGAGCCCAATGTAGGGCTCCATGCCACGACTCTAAGATCATGACCTGAGCCAAAATCAAGAGTCAGATGCTTAACTGACTGACAACCCAGGGGCCCCTGTCTGGGTTACTTTAAAACACTCTGATACGATTCAAAGTCTGAACAGGGAGGTGAGAGGCCAACTCTGGCCCTAGCTCCCTTCTTGCCCACTCCAATCTCACTGAAGGCAGGGGCAACAGTCTGACTTGCCCATCTTCTTCACGACAGCTGTTTCATGCGGAAAGGAGAAATAAAAGCAAACTTAACCCAGTCCAAGGTGTACTCAAATAGAAAATCTTCTTACAGACAGCGTAAACATAAGCCTAGGCTAATGTAACTATGGAATATTATGTTTTTAAGAAAAAGAAAATCTTTTGCTTTGACTTTTAAGAGATCGTGTGAACATAAGAAACTGTGAAATGACTTTTAAAAAACGTACATTCTGTCTCTGAGGAAAACTTACAGGTGTAGCTGAATTCTGCTGGTGAGTGAGAGTCCAAATTTCTGGAAGTGACCTTTCCATCAGCTGGAGGGTATCTTCAAAGGCCTTCTGTAATTCCCTTCCTTGCTCATCAAACTCAAAGAGAAAGAGCACCTTTAAAATATGGTATACTTCATCTAGAGAGAAGAAATTTGAGAAAGTGGTTAACTTGGGTCCCCAGCTCCATTGCTAGGATCATAACACAGTTTCTTTCCCAAGCAAAAAAATACTTAATATCACCCTACAGTTGCCATGTCCCGCATTTTCTTCTGTCTCCCCAAATGCTGGAATAATTCAACCTACTACAAAAAGAAAAAGGAACACACTGGGGCCCAAGTAGGAAGCAGTGTCTTCATAATCCTTTCCCCCGGCTTTGGTGCTAATGCCTCCCAGCAGGGCTGGGTGGGGGTCAATGCAGGAAGGCTCCTAGGTTCCCAGCTGAGGGTGGTTCAGGAACGTGCTCTGAAATGACACTTCCTGTTGAAAGTTTCTGTCTTTCCTCAAGTTGGGAAAACTGTATCTTAATTATTTGCTAAACTCTGTGCTATCCATTTACTTTTTTTGTGTGGCAAAAATCATCAGTATTGAGAATATACCTTTCAATTTTTCAGTGCTCTGTACAACTTCACTGAGCGCCTCCAAAAGGGCCAGATCCTCCAGTGGACTCCCTTCTTTGAGGCTATGCTTCTTCCGCTCTGCTTTGCGGCGATTCTTAGATGATCGCCTGGTAGAAGACATTGGAAAGATGTTATAAAAGGGGATCTCTTTGCACTGAACAGATTAAAATGAATGTACCTGTTGGCCACAAACTTTCTGGGAACCCAGAGAGTCTACAAATGGTATGTATATGTGGGGGAAAATGGTAATGAGGTGTTGGGAGTGATAGCTAAAATAAATTGGGAAAGGTGAGTGTTACAGGCAGGAAATAATAAGGAAAAGTAGTAGGTGGAGGGCGCCTGGGTGGCTCAGTTGGTTAAGCGACTGCCTTCGGCTCAGGTCATGATCCTGGAGTCCCGGGATCGAGGCCCGCATCAGACTCCCTGCTCAGCGAGGAGCCTGCTTCTCCCTCTAACCCTCCCCCCTCTCATGTGCTCTCTCTCTCTCTCTCTCTCTCTCTCATTCTCACTCTCAAAATAAATAAATAAATCTTAAAAAAAAAAAGTAGTAGCTGGCCTTGAAATTTTAATTAAAATACAGAGTAAAATGAGGTTATATATGATAATGACAGCTAGAACAACAGAACCAACTTAAATTTTGTAATGAAAAACAAGTTTAATTTTAAATAAGGAGACACAGACATAGCACAGAAATTTGGATGTAACAAAATATATATGAATCCTGTATCTTTCCTGCTCAAAGCTCTTTAATTACGCCACCTGTCTTGTCTGGGACTCTCCTGCCCTGTGAAAAGCCCAGTTTCTAGCGGCCTCTCTTGCAGTTTCTGATCACCCCATATAACCTCAGAAATCTCTATTCTGAATTCCTAAAGCATGATTCAGTTTATTTATCTTTTTTCTTAAGATTTTATTTATTTTTCAGAGAGAGAGAGCGTGCACAGACACACAAGTAGGGGGAACGGCAGGCAGTGGGAGAGGGAGAAGCAGGCCCCCTGCTGAGCAGGGAGCCCGATGCAGGCCTTGAACCCAGGACTCGGGAATCATGACCCAAGCTGAAGGCAGACACTTAACCGACTGAGCCACCCAGGCGTCCTATCATGATTCAGTTTAAATACACCATCTGGCATTGTTTTATGCTTCCCAAGGATGACTATAGGCTCTTATAACTCACATCTCCTTAAAAGTTTCTGGGAACATCCACTACAACTAGCATATGGGTGTTGTGACCAAATGCTACACTGCGTAAACATGATGACTTGTTATACATTAATAGCCTCTTCTAATCCTGACTTTGAACTGAAGATGCCTGATACCTTTTTTCTTTATAATCTTTATTTTTTCCAGCCCCCACACAATCCAGTCACCTAATATTTGTTAAATGAATAAAATCAGATGTCACAAAAATTGAGTACCAGTGTAAGGGCCTCGTGGGCACGGACAAACACACAGTCCACGAGGCTGCAGCAGAAAAACATTTCAACACCAAGTCTAATTTCTTAGATATGTGGGGAAACCCCTTGCACACCAAATCCTGGCCTTGAGCTCTGTCCTCTCTCTCTCCCCTGCACTGTCCTGATGAGAAACGGACCCCCTCACATGCACTTTCTCCATATGCCCAGGGCCTGGCCAACATGCTGAATAAACATGATACATACGCTGATATCCTGGAGTTGCTATGGGAGTATTTGTCACTCATGACACTGCTAGTTTCAGAGAAGAGGTCTGACTCTTGACCCTGGGGCACCTCATCATCTAGAAAAGAAGAACCAGACACAGAATGAAAACTCCCTGCTGATGTAGATTTACCTTCGGTAGGGTAAGTGGACTAGAGTTAACCAGGGCATATCTGACGATGGATGAAAATTATTATAAAGTAGATCTCAAAGTGAAATGAGACAATATCAAATACAGTTATTCCTACCATACACCAGCGCACCAGTACCAAGCTTATTTTTTCTTTTCTCTCCTTTCTGAAAGCAAAGGAACCTTTGCAGGGCAAGGAGGCTCATTTTGCTCTGCTTGGTGGGGGTGCAGGGAATGTGTGGCAGAGCTCTTCCCATTCATGCTTGGTCCTGCCCCCGACCCTCCCCAACACGCACAAACAGACATACACAACCCCTAAGGGGTATCACAGAGGCCTTAGATGTCCCCCAGCATGGTAATCACAGTGCAGGAGGCACAATAAGCAGCTAAGACAAAGTGTAATGTGTCCCCACAGTGCCCAAGCGTCCATGTCTTCATGCAGACACTCACCCAGATTCACCTGCTGTGCCTGCTCCTTGAGCTCTCGAACCACCAATAAACGCTTTTTATGGCGACTGAATGTGGCTGTCTGAGAGTCCAGAAGTGCCATATAATTCTTCTGGGCTGGGGGTGCAGATGGAAAATAATTTGAGCAAAATGTTTAAGTAAAGAGAAAAACTCAATAAAGGCAGTGAGGGAGTAAGAATTTAACAAAAAGAAACAGGTTACTAGGTTTTCCAAGCAAGATTTTTTTCCTTAACGAGAATTAACCTACATTGTTTTAGGAGAATGAACTACACGTTGAAATTTCAGATTTCAGAATTCATTAACATCATCCTAGAACACTCTCTAGCACTAAATTCGTAAAATCACCTGAACAAAGACTAGGTACCCAAGAGCGGACCAGCAAAGAAAAGGAGTCTACAAGGAAGCTGTTAACAAAAACAGGACAGTCACTCAGATGCTTCTGAAACATGGGTATTAGGCCTATGCAGATGAACAGTCAGCATTTTTCTAGGTGCTCATTAGGGGAGAAAATCCAAGCAAGAAATGGCTAGATGGACGCCTAGAGGGTCAGGATGGATGCTTTTAGTAACCAGGTAAGGGTAGCTAGGTGAATGATATGAAAAGAATCCTCCCATGGTGTTAATGAGGATGGGGGAGGGGGATGCAGGCAGGGTAAGCGTGTGAGTACATGTACACATCACAAAGGCCAGAGCCTACTCACAGGGTGGACTGTACTAAAAAAGGCAGAGCTTAA
This sequence comes from Callorhinus ursinus, assembly GCF_003265705.2. NCBI lineage: Eukaryota > Metazoa > Chordata > Mammalia > Carnivora > Otariidae > Callorhinus > Callorhinus ursinus. The sequence continues at coordinate 20,608,242 of NW_027397086.1, read as the reverse complement.
AACCAACCCCCCACTGCTAGAAATTTCTGTAAGCCAAACTGATGTCCTACTCTTCCACTTTGCTTTTAAGGAGTCATAGTTATCACCCAAGTGTTCCAGAACTGGTAAAACTCACCTGGTTCAATATACAAATATCCCCTCCACTTAGATTTACCAATTGTAAACATTTTGCTTCCTGTTTCTCTTCATACACACACACAACTATTATTTTGTGGGACCTTTTGAGAGTAGGTTGCAGATATGATCCTTCCCTCTTAAATACTTCAGAACATCTCTCTTAAGAATAAGGACATTAGGGGCGCCTGGGTGGCTTGGTCGTTGGACACCTGCCTTTGGCTCAGGTCGTGGTTCCAGGGTCCCGGAATCGAGCCCTCCATCGGGCTCCCTGCTCTGAGGGAAGCTTGCTTCTCCCTCTCCCACTCCCCCTGCTTGTGTTTCCTCTCTCACCATGTCTCTCTCTGTCAAATAAATAAATAAAATCTTAAAAAAAAAAAAAGAGTAAGGACATTATTATGATCTCATGAGTTGTGGGATCGAGCTCCGTGTCAGGCTCCGTACTCAGCAGGGAGTCTGCTTAAAATTTTCTCCCTCTGCCCCTTTCCCGACTCTCTAATAAATAAATAAATCTTAAAAAAAGAATAGGACATTATCTAACATAAGCACAATACAACTATTAAATGCAAGAAATTGGCCACTGACAAAATACTGTATTATCTAATATCTAGTTCATATTCAAGTTTACCAACTACTCCCAAATACAAAGCTTTTTTTTTTTTTTTTAAAGATTTTATTTATTTGACACACACACATAGAGAGAGCGCTCACAAGCACGGGGAGCAGCAGAGGGAGCGGGAGAAGCAGACTCCCCGCTGAGCTGGGAGCCCAATGCCGGGCTCAATCCCAGGACCGTGAGATCATGACCTGAGCCGAAGGCAGACGCTTAACCAACTGAGCCACCCAGGCAGGCTCCCCTACAAATATAAAGATTCTTAACCGTTATCTTATCACGTATTTTTAACATTCAAATATTTTATATACTACCATTTGACAGTTTAGCATATTTAAAAATCCTGGTCAGTATTAAGTATTACATTCAGTGAAGAACTCATGATTCAAGGATGTAATAACAGGGAGTATTCTTCTCTCTCGCTTCCCCACCTCTACACTTCCAAATGTAGAATTCTGAGATGTAACCCTTACCTTCTAAAATGGAAGGCTTTATGTTGGTTTCTATTATATCTGGTCTGTTATATTTGTGTACCTAAAAGGAAAAAGACAGTAATTTTAGGCAAGAAAACTGCAAGTCACTGTAGAGTTAAGACACTTGGAAGTAAATGGATGACTTTCAGAGGTCACCAGGTTATTTTCAAAAGGAGCAGGCCTCTGCAAGCTAATGAACATTCAACTCATTTCAGTAAAAACCAGGAATATTTCACATTTACAAAACAGACTAATTCCGAACATCAAGAGTAAATTTTTTAAATGGTTTTAAAAATACTGCTTATCCTTAGGCCAGGAACCTAAACTATTTTGACTTAGTTTTGTTAGCCTCAGAAGACAAGGGATCCCAGCTGACCCTGTCCCCCCTGCACTCCTGCTCTGCTGAGCACCTAACGCAGGCAGGATTTTAAAAGTTCTCCTACCAGTCTCAGAGCTTCTTCCCAGGCAGCTCCTTCTAATAATAAGAGCACAGCTTCTTCATAATCCTGACAAGGAAACATCAAGAAAAAGAACAGGTAAACAGAGCAAGCGTATCAGATGCCAGCATGACCGACTGCAAGGCCGCCTCAGAGCAGTCTCTCTGCCCGCCTAACCCTTACGGTGCCAGTCCCTGCTCAGTAAACAGTGATGCAGACACAATGGGCATGGTGGGGGGAAGGTACACATTCTGGAAATAACCACAGAACACATGGCATCATCTCCCTGCGGCCCTGAGCATTGAAACCCCCAGAGAGGTCGGACGGAAATGCCCACCGCCTCAGGTACACCACCCAGTTGGATTTGACAGGTTTAGGGGCTTTTAAACTCTTCTTTTTGCTCTTTAATGTTTTTTTTTTTTCCCCTCCAACTTTTATTTTGAAACACTTCAAAACTACAAGAAGCTGAGAGATGAGGGTAATAAACACCTGCATATCCTAAGTCTTCAAGCATTTTTGATACTTGTAGCCTTACCAGTAAAAATTTTTGAGCATGTACCGCAGTATGTAATTACTTAATGTACTCATAAAGCATATAAAACAAAGCATTTTTATAGGTCCATTTCATGTTTCCCTCTTAATATTGAAGTACAGTTGACATACAATGTTATTATCAGCTTCAGGCTTGGAACACAGTGATCGGACAGCTCTGTATGTTACTCAGTGCTCCCCACAGTGAGTACAGTCCTGGGAATCTGTCACCACACAACATGATTCCAGTATTACTGACTGTACTTCCCCAAGCTGTACTTTTCACCTCTATGACTTATTTATTTTATAACTAGAAGTTTGTGAAACTGGAAATAAGTGAAACAAAACACATATTATTTTTTTTTAAAGGGGAGGCAGAAAGCTGAAACCAAGAGTCGGACACTTAACCGACTGTGCCAGGCACCCCTGTATTTCACCCTTTTAAAATGTGTTTTGTGGGGCACCTGGGTGGTTCAGTCAGTTAAGCATCTGAGTTTTGTTTCGGCTCAGGTCATGCTCTCAGGGTCATGAGATCGAGCCCCATGTCAGGCTCTGCACTCAGTGAGGAGTCTGCTTAAGATTCTCTCTTTCTTTCCCTCTCCCTCTCTACCTCCTTGCTACTCTCTCTCTTTCTCCCTCTCAAATAAATAAATAAATCTTTAAAAAGAAAAAGGTGAGGGCGCCTGGGTGGCTCAGTCAGTTAAGCGTCTGCCTTCGGCTCAGGTCATGATCCTGGAGTCCCGGGATCGAGTCCCACATCGGGCTCCCTGCTCGGCAGGGAGTCTGCTCCTCCCTCTGACCCGTTTCCCTCTCGTGCTCTCTATCTCTCATTCTCTCTCTCTCAAATAAATAAATAAAATCTTTAAAAAAAAAAAAAGGTGAGATACATAAAACAACTGGCTGGGTTTCATCCAGTAGTCACAGTGATAAAAAGAAGGCGGGATAGGTATGCATTAGATTAAAAGAGATTTGAGAGACATAAGATACAAAATGCAACACATGACCCTAGACTGGAACCTATTTTGGATCAACTTACTGTAAACAATTTTAGAACCACTGAGGGAACTTGAATTTTAATTATTACATAAATTAAAATGTATTGACATGAAAAGATACCATAAACAAAGCAAATTTAAAAACAGCACAGTGTAATTTCATTTGGGTTAAAAATGCACGTGTGTGTGTGTACAGAGAAAGAGCACCATAGGAAGAATTAGAAATAGAAGGGAATACTAGCAAACTCGAGTGGTAGGAATACATGCTTTATTTTCTTGTTAATTACTTTCAGCATTTTAAATAATCTACAATACATACATACTACTTTAAGTTACTTTTAATTAAAAATATTAAATAAAAGTAAGCATTTTCTTCCCAGACCCCACTGCATATGTCCCACTAACAGGCCCATACCACAGGTCCATGAAGGTACATAGCAGGGTATGTGCTGTTTGACCCGCAGAGAAAGAAAGGGGAGGGGGGTGTTTTACCAAGGTGACAATCACATGACATACAAGCACTCTGAAGTGTACAATTTGTGGCATTTACTGTGTTCACCAAGTTGTGTGACCACCTTTTTTAAAATCACCTGATAAAACACTCCCATTTCTCCACTCCCTTCCTCCTCTGGTGACCTCTGATATGCCCTTTCTCTGGGTTTGCCTACTCAGGATATATCATGCAACAGAAACCATACAATAGGTGACCTTTTGTGTCCGGCTTTTTTTACTAAGCATAATGTCTTCAAGATTTATCCAAGTTGTAGCATGTATCAGTTCTTTGTTCCATTTTTTAAATTTTTCCAATTATAGCAAAATGCACATAAAATTTACCATTTTAACCATTTTTTTTACTGTCCAGTCCAGTGGCATTAAGTAAATTCACAATGTTGTGAAGCCATCACCACCATCCATCTCCAGAACATTTTCCACCTTACAAAACTGAAACTCTATACCCGTAAAACAGTAACTTCCCATGTTCCTCTCCAGCCTCTGGCAACCACCATTCCACTTCCTGTCTCTAGGATTCTAACCACTCTAGGTACCTCATATAAGTAGAATCCTACCGTACTAGTCCTTTTATATCTGGTTTATTTCACTTAGCATAATGTTTTCAAGGTTTATTCAAACTGAAGCATCCGTTTTACATTCCTTTTTATGACTAATATTCTTCTGTGTGTGTACAAATGTGTGTGTGTGTGTGTGTGTGTGTGTGTGTGTGTGTGTAACTGACGATTTATCCATTCATCTCTCATTGATGGACATCTGGGTTGTTTCTTCCTTTTGGTTATCATAAATAATGCTGTTATAAACATCTGCATACTGGTTTCTTTGCTGACATGTTTCCATTTCTCCTGAGTAGATACTTAGGAGTGGCACTGTTGGGTCATATGTTTATGTTGATGTGGGGCTTGATCCAAGGACCCTGGGATCATGACCTGAGCTGAAGTCAGACGCTTAACTGACTGAGCCACCCAGGCGCCCCATATGTTGGACTTTTTAAGGACCCATTAAACTGTTTCCCATAGGGGCTGTGCCATTTTACATTCCTAGCAGCAATGTACAAGGGTTCTTATTTCTCCACATCCTTGCCAATTTTTCTTTTCTTTTTTTTTTTGATTAAAGCTATTCTAGTGGGTACTGTGGTTTTGATTTGCATTTCTTTTTTTTTAAGTTCATTTTATTTTATTTTTTAAAAGATTTTATTTATTTATTTGAGAGAGAGGAGGGTCAGAGGGAGAAGCTGACTCACCGCCGAGCAGGGAGCCCGATGCGGGACTTGATCCCGGGACTCCAGGATCATGACCTGAGCCGAAGACAGTCGCTTAACCAACTGAGCCACCCAGGCACCCTGATTTGCATTTCTTTAAATGAACAATGAAGCTAAATAACTTTTCATCTGCTTGTTGGCCATTTTTATGTTTTCTTTTTTTTTTTAAGATTTTTTATCTATTATCTATCTACTCCACAGCAGGGGGAGTGGTAGGCAGAGGCAGAGGGAGAAGCAGGCTCCCCACTGAGCAGGGACCCCGATGTGGGGCTCGATCCCAGGACCCTGGGATCATGGCCTGAACTGAAGGCAGACGCTTAACCGACTGAGCCACCCAGGTGCCCCTATTTGTATGTTTTCTTGAGAGAAATAGCTATTCAAGTCTTTTGGCCATTTTAAAAATGGGTTGTTTTGTCTTTTTGTTGTTGTCAAATTTCTTGACATATTCTGGATATAACAAGAAAACTATAAACCAGTATCGCTCAAGAAAATTTTAGCAAACTGAATCCACTAATAATGAAAAAGGATAATACATTATGACCAAGATGGGTTTAACCTAAGGAATGTAAGATTGGTTTAACATTCAAAGATCAATGTAATTCATCCTAGCACTGGTCTAAAACAGAATACCTTAGTTGAAAATGCATTTGACAAAATTCAATACCTCTTCATGATAAAAACTCTGAGAACCAAGAATAGAAAGGAATTTCCTCAACCAAGAGGGCAAGGATTGGCAATTTTTTTCTGTAAAAGGCTAGATAGCAAATATTTTAGGCTTTGTGGTCAGACCATCTCTGTCACAACTCTTCAACTCTGGGGTTGTAGGTACAAAAACCACCACAGAAAATACGTAAACAAATAGGTGTGGCTATGTTCCAATAAAACTTTATATAGATGGCCAGCCAGATTTGGCCCTTGACTATAGTTTCCCAACTCTAATGGCCCTACCAGGTTCTCACATCTATTAAAAAAACAATAGCATGGGGCACCTGGGTGACTCAGTCAGTTAAGCGTCTGCCTTTAGCTCAGGTCATGATCCTGGAGTCCTGGGACCTAGCCCCACATCGGGCTCCCTGCTGGGCAAGAAGCCTACTTCTCCCTCTCCCCCATGCTCATGATCTCTCTTGCTATCTCTCTCTCTAATAAGTAAAATCTTAAAAAAAAAAAAGCAAACATCACACTTAATGGTGAAAGAGTGAATTTCCACCCTAATATCAGGAAAAAGACAAGGATGTCCACCAACCCTTACCATTTCTGTTCAACATTATACTGGAAGTCCTAGCTAATACAGAAAGACCACAAAAAAATATAAAGGCATACCAACTGAAAAGATATAAAACAGTCTTTAGTCACAGAAACCATGCTCATTAATATAGAAAATCCTAGAGAATTTACCCCCAACACTCCTAGAACTACTAAATAAGTTCACAGCAAGGTTGCAGGATATAAGGCCAACATACAAACAAAACAAAACTATATTTCTATTTGCTAGCAACAAAAAATTGGAAGTGAAAAAAAAAAATACTAGTCAAGTCTTAAGATGACCCCAACTCTGACCAACACCTTGACTGTAGTCCTGTGAACGACCCTGAGCCAGAAGCCCTAACTAAGCCCTGCCCAGATTCTTGACCCATAGAAACAAATAGGTGTTTTTCATTTGAAGCTAAGTTTTGAGGTAATTTGTTATGTATCCGTAGATAAGTAATTCATCCAGTGTACATGAGTATAGGAGCAACGGAGGTACTCACACATCACTGGTGGGAACACAAAATGATAGAGCCGCTGCAAAGAAGCTCTGCGCCTCCTTATTAAGTTACGCATCCCCCTTACCACGTGACCAGCATTCCCACTCACAGGTATTTATCGAAGTGAAATGCAAGGATCTGTCCTCACAAAGACATATTGTACCAGTCTATAGCTGCTTTATTCTAACCTTAAACTGAAAACAATCCAAATGTACATCAATTTGTGGATGGATCCGCAAATTATGACCTATTCATAAAACAAAATGCCACTGAGCAAAATAAAAATACACAGATACACAATATAATATGGATGAATCTCAAAAGCATTATATGACTTCCAGTTTCCAGTCCAATACACAAGGAACTTGGAAGACATCCCTCCATTGTAACAAGTAGAAAGCTGAGCAGACTCTCCTTTGATCCAATGGAGAACTGGAGAACTGAGGTCATAGGGCAAACTGTTGCCCCCAAGACTGGAGAGACAGACAGGCAGACACAGAGAGCTACAACTTACCAGAACACAGCAGAGACCCACAAGTAGAGATCTCTACCAGAACCATACTGGGGTAGGAAAATCTAAACTGTAAGTGACCAGTGGCTGAAGGATCGATCACTCTGGAAAGGGTTATAGGTGAAAACTCTACGGACGTCCAGACTTAAGGAGCTCCTACACTTTTGTGAGTTTTTACCTCCTTGAGCCCTACCAGGTTCTCACAGTGAGTATCAGATGAAAATATGCTTCCGACAAGAAGGAAAAAGTTGTCATTTTGAAAACACCCAGAGCATGCTGCTCTTAACAAGGCCTGCAGTCAAGAGAAACAATTTTGCCAAAGCCTAACTGAAGTCGGTTTGACCAGGGCCTAATTAATGTGAGGGAAGAGAAATACCCAACTCCAGCTCCCCCTGGCCTTCCTGTCCTACCTAAGGAGTGAAAAATCTGAGACGTACTGGTGAAGTTCAAAGTCCAAGGACACAGGCTCACTAAAAGACTGAGACTTAATCATAGGCCTGTAGAACACTTCTCTCCCCACACCTTATGACCACATCACTAAAGACCTCTTTATTGAATTTCCTTATACCCTGTACTTCATGGTAGGCTTCCAACAAAAATTTGCACAAAGGACAAAAACCGTTTGAAGAGCCAGAGCAAGCATCAGAACGAGACTTAGACGTGGCAGGGGTACTGAAATTACAAGGCCAAGAATTCAAAATCAGTATGATTACACCTGAAACTAATATGCCACTGTATGTGAATTACATTTCAATTAGAAAAAGAAAAAAAAGAGGTATGATTAATGTGCTGAATGCTCTAGTGGAAACAGTAGACAACATGCAGGAATAGATGGGTAATGCAAGCAGGGAGATGAAAATCCTAAGAAAAAATTAAAAAAAAAATGTTAGAAAACAAAAGCATTATGTGAGTGAAAGAAGCCAGACTAAAAAACCACATACAAGATGGTTCCATTGATATAAAATTCTAGAAAAAGCAAAACTTAATGACAAAAAGCACATCAGTGGTTTGTAAGAGCTGAGAGTAGAGGAAGAAGACTCACTATAAAAGGGGAAGCAGGAAACTTTTTGGGGTGTTACAAATGTTCTATTACCATGGTTGTAGGAGCGTGACATGGCCAGGAGCATTTGTCAAAACTCATCCAACTGTTAATTTAAAACTGGTAGATTTTACTATATGTAATGTATACCCAATTAAAAATGTACAAATTATAAATATATAAATTAAATATATATATATGAATTAATCTTCACTTATACAGAAAAAAGGATGGTAGCATCTGATCCATTTAATTAACCATCTTAGATGGTGTATCTTTCTACTCTAGCCTTATTATTATGTATATTTTATTCATTGATGTTTTCAGCTCAATCACCCAACGTAATTTCTTGCTAGGATCTGTCAAATTTCAGTGATCTTCTTTCACTCACCCTTATTACATGAAAGACATTCAGGTATTTTAAAAGCACAATTATGTTATACAAATGTGCCTACTAGTAACAACTGTAAAAAACACTCTCATCAAAGGCTAAAACTCTACAAGGCAGTAATCCCTGGTGTCAACTATGTCCTATTAGTCCGTGGCCAGTGTCCGTGCATAGTTTTTGTTGTTGTTTTGTTTTTTGTTTAAATTTTTAAGATTTATTTATTTTAGAGGGAGAGCGAGCGGGGAAGGGGCAGAGGGAGAGAGAGAATCTCAGGCAGACTCCCCATTGAGCCTGGAGCCTGACGCAGGGCTCAATTTCACGACCTTGAGATCATGACCTAAGCCAAAATCAAGGGTTGGACACCCAACCGACTGAGTCACCCAGGTGCCCCAGGTCAGTGCATAGTTTTATTATTTTCATAACAAATTCTACAATCGTATCAAAAGCTGGTAAAGGTACTCATCTTCATAATCTGCTGGAAAACTGGAACCCATCACACTGCCTGAGATAAAAGACACTTCCAACAGTAAGAATGGTTGTAAACCCAGAAAAGTATCTGAAGTTCAATCCCTTTGTTTTAGAATGGTCCTTTCTCACTGTTTCTACTTGGCAAGTTAACATAAAAAGCACAACTCCCCTGAGATTTAGTACCTTCTACCAAGGTCAAACACTAATGCCTATTGTGGTAGAGTTCTGCCTTACACAACTTATTGTTTAGAGAACTAATTTTTTAGAAGTAAGTTAAATTTAGATTTCTAAGTCAGGTCAGCAAGAAGGAAGATCTGCAGAGCAAATACTATCTCTGGACTTCCTAATTACCCTAAGTTCCTTTAATTTTCATGATCGGTGAGGTACAACTGGGAAGACCTTCCTTGTTGACTGAGTGGCTGAAGGGAGGAGATGAGGTTACCTGGGCATACTGTTCCAAGACTGTGGCTGCATCACTGTGCTTCCTCTGCTCAACCAGCTTTCCTGCAAAGATAATAAACACTTCACCATAGTTGGCTTGCTAAGAACAGGATCACCAAACCTCAAGTTGAAATGGTTTTTGGAGGTACTTTTCTTTACTTTTCTAAGATTTATTTATTTATTTGAGGGAAAGAGCAAGCATGCACGTGGGCACACAAGTGGGAGGGGCAAAGGGAGGGGGAGAGAATCTCAAGCCGACTCCACACTGAGCACAGAGCCTAACAAGCGGCTCTAGCTCACAACCCTGAGACCACAACCCAAGCCCAAACCAAGAGTCAGACACCCAACCAACTACACCATACACCACCCAGGCACCCCTGGAGGTACTTTTTAAATAAAAACAGTCCCCTATAAATTGGAGACTGAGCTCTACTGTATACGCTCAAATAGAACAGCTTTAAAACAGCATTTTCCAAAGCGTTCCCTAAGACTGTAGGATAATAAAAGGCAATACCAAAAAACCATTCTTGGGTCAAGTACGTTTGTGAAACATTGGGCATAACAACACTCAACAGATTCCTTTGCTGAGATGCTCACTAATATATCTTTATTACGTATCAAAAACTACATACTTTGTGAATTTCTGTCAGGAAATAGGCAGGAATACCACAGAGTCCTATCTCAAATGGCAGTTATAGTCTAAATTTAGCATAGAATGTGAAATCCATGTATAGCCAAAATTAGCCATGAAAAAAAGCTTACAAAGGCACACATACAGGCAACTGACCTAACATCTCCAGCTCATTCATTTCTTCCTCACATAGGAAGAGACCGGTTCTTTGGTTGAGCACAAAGATGAAGGTAGTTGGCTTACGGGTCATGCAGTGTCTTGAGATGCTAGAATCACCCAGCAGTTGAGATAATCATGCCTCGAGAGGCACACAGAACCTGAAGTCGACTACGGGGCTGGCAGACTCAGGTCTCCCATCTCATGCAAACTCCAGCGCGTATGCTCCCTGACAAAAGCAGGTATAATCATCTCCATAATTTCAACAGCTATCTTCCTTTTCTTGTAAAAACTGCCTAAGTTAAAGTGCACATGAAGTGACTCTGCCTTATAACTCTTCTCAACAATCTCTGACCACCACCTTTCCTACCATTTTGCTAAACACTGGGGAGAACTGGCTGCATACCATACAGCATGACAAACAGCGAGCTAAGAGTTACAAAGAATTTAAGAGAAGATAATAGGCCCTAAGAACAGAGCTGGAAGGTATGAGCTACCGAAAGATAAGTTTCTAAAGCAGAAATAACAATGGAGCCAGAATAAATAACTAAAAGACCTAATATAGGGAATTCTCAAAAACTAAAGAGTTCACCATGGAAACGAAGAGGCCTTGTAGAAGAGTCTACAGACCTAATAACCAGAAATGCCAGAAAAAGAAAAGTGATAACCTCACACATTTTTATGACCCAGAGAAAAAGGAAGAATGCAAATAGCTAAGGAGGACACAGACATACATTTACCAGGATTTAATTTGGGATTTTTTCAGAACCGCGTTTTCTTTGAAAGCATAACAATATTTTTAAAACTCTTAAAACAGCAAGGGGAGAATACACAAGCACAGCTGAGCGGGCAGGGCTCCTGTTCATCTCTTCTCTCAGGCCGTCCTTTAGCTCTCCTCCCTCTCAGGAGTCAGACTCGGATATAGGCTCGCCTCTGGTTCAGACAATCCCTAGACCGGGACACAGCTGAACTGCCTTTGCTTTCAGAATGCTTACATGTTTGGCTTTTTCTTTCACCTCATTTCCCATAAATGCTATTACAGTTCCCAATGATCTATTGTCTATACCTGAATGGCCCCACTCCAAAACTCATGTTTACCTTCTGACAGGGCACATGGCCGCACAGCTACTCTGCACTAGGATGTAAGTTTTGGCAAATGAGATGGAACACAAGTAACAGTGTAACTTCAAGGTCGTTTCCAACTTCAAGTGTTCTCCTAAGGCTCTAGTTTTTTCCCCTTCCTAAGGCCTGGAATATGGATATGGAGAAAATCCAGCTACAACCATCTGCCTGGGATGACAGAGCCACACAACAGAAGGACTTCTCAGTCCTTACGTGAGAGATACAAGCTTTCTTATCATGCCATTATTTAGGGACTCTCACTGTAGCAGTTTAACCTTTACTTAATAAACCATTCTAAATTATCTAATTAATTTTTATTAGTGAATCTGAGACAGCCTCAAGGTATGCTATCCTAAATTTACTTGCAAAATTGCCAAAGAAAGGAAGAAACAAAAAAAACCCTTGGAAGAGTTCTCTTTTTCGAGGACCTAAACCACCACCCACGTTCACCTGCCAGAGTTCTGCCGAGGCCAGCCACCTGGTCTTCGGTCAGGTCCAGCTGGGCTGCCGTGCAGACAGCTTGCCGCCAGCTACCACTAGCCAGAAAGGCATCGAGCGCTTTCTCGTGGGCGCCACAGCGGGCCAACACAAGCCCGGCCGGCTCGAAGAGGCGCTCCCGTGCCAGGTGCTCCCCGTAAGCAACGCTGATATCCTGGGGCAAGAGGAGACGGGGGCTTGGTGAGGAAAGGCGACAGTCATTTCTTAACGTCCGGCGTAGGCTGTCTTGGCCGCTACGTTGGAAAGTCTCTTGAATTACTCAGAATACCCCGTGGTTAATCAGTGAACTCAATCATTCTTCCACTCAAAACCTTACTGAGGATGTGCCACGATCATTACTGAGTACTCTTAAGGGCAGTGGGACTCACACAGCAATGCAGAAAATAAAAACAGGCAAAATCCTAAACAATAACAAGAACCACCACCAAGTTCCTGCTCTTGTGGCGACAGACTTACAAACACAGAAAGGCCTGTGACGTCGTGATAAAGGGACAGAGAGTGATGGGAGTGCCATTTCAGGGGGCTGTGAGGAGAGCCAGCCACGTGAAGGGTTGTGGGACAGTAATCCAGGCCGAGAGCTACAGAGAGCACTGTGGCCATCTGGCAGAAACGTGTCCAGAACACACAGGACGAAATAACAAGAAGGCTGGTGTGAGTGGAGAAGGGACAGAGCACGGGAGAGAGGAAGAGACGGTGAAACGAGTGCAAAGAGGCAGCCATTGGCCAAATTCTCTATCCGCAGGCTCAACGTCAGGCAGGGACACAGAGCGGAATACAAGACACAGCCCCTGCCCTTAAGCGGCCCGCGGCCGGCGGGGAAAACAAATCAGTGCGGCGGCAGGTGGTTACGTGCTGTCACTGAGGTGAGAAGGGGGATCTGGGAGCTCAGGGTGGCACCTCGCCCAGGAACAGCTTTCTTTTTTTTTTTTTTAAGATTTATTTATTTATTTATTTGAGAGAGAGAGAATGAGAGAGATAGCACGAGAGGGCAGAGGGTCAGAGGGAGAAGCCGACTCCCTGCCGAGCAGGGAGCCTGATGTGGGACTCGATCCCGGGACTCCAGGATCATGACCTGAGCCGAAGGCAGTCGCTTAACCAACTGAGCCACCCAGGCGCCCCAGGAACAGCTTTCCAGCAGAGGAGACCGAGAGTTAAAAGACAAGTGGGGCTAAAGGTAGGGGCAGGGAGAGGCCTGGAAGAGGCAGCCAATGCTAAGGGAGCAGGTGGGGGCCAGAGCAGAGCCGCGGGCGAGCTGCAGGGGGCAGGAAGGGTGGCGGGGATGAGTAGTGGTCACGGGCCCAGGCTCTGGGGTCAGACAGCCTGGGCTCACATCCCAGGCCAGTGCTTCACACTCCAGCTCCTGAGGCAAGCTGTTTCCTCATCTGTTTATCCGATCAGGTTGTCATGAGAATCATAGAATACATTTAGCAAATACATTTAGCAAATATCTGGCATATAAGAACTAAATAGATGTCTGTTTAAACAAACAACCGAACTGTATCCCTTTCTTCTGAATTACATGAGAAAGATCTACACGCTTCAGGACGATCAGTCACGCGACAGCAAGGCTGGGCTGGAGCAAGGGGTGGGACAGAAGCCGGGAACCCCAGGGAGAAGCTGCCGTGGTATTCATGATGAGGAATAGGGGACAACTCCTAGCTTTCCAGCCTGGGCACTTTCTTCAGAACAAGAGCAGGTCAGGGCCATTCTCCCAGATAAGAGCTCAGGATGAGGTGACTTCATTTGAAGATAAACCTTGAGGCCAAGAATGGCATTATGGACTCAGGATCCTTCCCCCTGCCAGCTAACGCACAAAGTCAGAAGAGCCTCATTTCGCACACCACTCACCTTGTACTGCTGCGAGTCTGACGGATATAACTTCAGAGCTTCCTTATACAAGTTTTTATCTTTTACTAAGTTTAAGCATTCTGGGAAGTATTCAGGTCCTGAGGAATAAGATTCATACACACACGTCTAAGACTTTGGAAGCGTAATGAATTTCATTTATACCAGTGGTCCCCACACAAAATCAACAAGGGACCTTTGTAAGACCTACAGAATCAGAGTATCAGGAGTATCAGAATCCAGGAATTCTAATTTTAGCAAAGCACCCCAGCAGATGTGAGGTATGAGAAGCACAGGTTGAGATCAGAGTTCCATGTAAAAGGATGCTTTATACACGACCCCTAATAAATGACTCTCCAACCTTCTGTTTGCTCAGCCTCCTTCATTAGAATCAGCTGGGGAGCTTATTACCCATTCAGGTGCCAGAGGCCCAGCCCAGCCCAGCTCAATCAGATTCGCCAAAGCAGCTAACACCCAGGTAACTTCGTACCCCCATCCTAGCTCTCTGTAGAGAACTGCACCTGCTAAAGCCAGAAACTCCAGCAGGGGACAGGGGCGGGGTGCGGCAGAACAACGGGCACCATGCTCGTCCTAGTCTGTCGCTACCATGTACACCTGTGTCCTTCTGGGAACTGCCGGTGCACATGGCCGCTCACTCCAGACAAGCTACGTTTCCCTCGGGTGTTGGCATATGCCAGGGGAGAAGAATGCATTATCAGTGTTCATTCTGAGATACTGAAATGAATTTACGAGGTGATTATCCTTAACCCAAAAAGGATCTGCTCTATTTTTTTAGTTAGGGAGCTCCTCCAATTCATTAAAAGTCATTTGCTTTGCCTTCAGCTTTTCAGATCATATGATAAAAGAAGGTGCACATACATAACTGTTAAAATTTTCAGGAGTGGAAACTGAAATCAGTCTATATCTAAACTAACACTTTAATTTAATTTATACCCTGCCTAGCTCCAAAGAAGACCCGAAGCAGAAATAAACATATTAATCCTCACACTTACCACATTTGCTGAGGTGGCCAATGGCTTTTTCATATCGTTTCAGGTATTTGTCTATGGTGAACCGCTGATAATTGGTTTCCATTTTCTTAAGTGCATTAAGAAATGGAAGATATTCTTTGGGATCCTAAAACAAAACAAAACAAAAAAACACCAATAGGAAATCTTTATTACTTATGATTAATTTATAATAATATAATTAAAACAATCAATAAACTCAAAGCTATATGTTTAAAATACATACTATATATTAGTATATTATACACATTGTATAAATATATAAAATGAAACACCATATAACCAGTTGGGCGAAAATGCTTTAACACATAGGGGTTGTTTTGAGAATAATGATGACGATCTCCTATGCAATCTCACAAGAGCCACTTATTTCAGAGGCTAATAAGGAAAACAAGGTCAATCTAGAAGATACTCAACAAATGCATCCAAGTTTCTCCAGAAGTGCAAGGCACTGTGCTTGAATTTGTTTGCATGACATCGCATGCCCTCCCTCTGCCAGTTTTTTTTTTTTCAAAAGATTTATTTCTTTAGAGAGAAAGAGAGAATGTGCATGCACCTATGTACGTGCAAGGGGGAGGGAGGGAGGGGGAGAGGGGGAGAGAGAGAGAGAGAGAATCCCATGCAGACTCTGTGCTGAGCATGGAGCTGGACGTGGGGCTCGACCCCAGGACCCTGAGATCATGACCTGAGCTGGAATCAAGAGTTGGATATTTAACTGACTGAGCCACCCCGGCGCCCCACCCTCCAGCAAGTTTTAAAACAAAGGTAAAATTGCACAGAGTTAAAGACAAAACTCTAAGGCCCTGCCAACCAAGATTTTATTAGCACTGATTGTCTGCAGCTCTGTGCCATGCCCCGAAAATTGTTTCCTTTCCAAAGAACAGATGCTCCCTGTCCTTAATACAATTTCACTGAGCAGACAGGATAAATACACATAAGAACAATCTAGAAAAAAAAGAAAACCCAAAAGAAAAAATAATTAAATACTCAGGCATGTAATATAGAGAACTATAGGCCAAAGTGTTCAATCAACAAACATTTAATAAGAATTTGCCTATGTATAAAAAATACAACCAAGCCTTACCCTTAGGAGACCTACCACGTAGAAGAGGAGCTAGAATGATATGCAGGGGTAGGCACTGGGTGCGGTGGAAGCACATATGTGGCCCACCTCATCCAGTCCCCACATGGTGGGCAGGGAGGCAAGAATGGAGCACTGGCAAGAGGCTACTTTGGCCTCCTTTGCCTTAGACGAGTGAGAATTAGCTTGGCGAATGGAGAGGTGGAAAGTGGTGAAGGGAAACAGAAGTAGCGCTACCTGCAGGGGGTGTGTGTGGCAGCTTGGGGCGGGGGGACAAAAGCACTACAGGCTGAGCAAAAGGAACAGTATCAAGAGACGAGCACAGACAGATAGACAGATAGACAGAGACCAGACCCAGGGGGCAGAGGCTTAAGCAATATGATGGCTTCTGAACTTTATCCTGGGGGCAATGGAGAGCCCATGAAGGATTTCAAGTAAAAGAATAAAGGATCAAAATTTTGTTTTTGGAAAGATCACTCTGGCAAGAGCAAGGAGAGGGATGACAGGATGAAACTAAGGCTGCAGGAACTAGACCAGACCAGGGGCGCCCAAACTTCCCAACTGCAGCATGCTAAGGTGGGACGAGAGGCCCCAAACCTTCCTATTCTCCTTGTTCCCACTTTCCAGCCCCATAACAAGGAACTGGACGTGAATCTGAATCATTTGCTCTATTTCCTTTATAAGAGAAGAGTTCATTCACACATATGACCATAATCTTACAAATAACCAAGTAACTTTATTTCACTTGTTCCACCTGGCATTCAAAACACTTTGATCAGCCCTGAACTCTGACAGAGATGGGGCTTAGAGACAGGCGTCCCGGAAACACCCAGCCCTGCCCCCAGGCCTGTATTCGCTATATTCACATCAGCAAGACCCAGCGCTGCCGGGGACAGGGTTTCATACTGCCATGACCGCAGAAGCAAGACCCGAAAGGCCGTTCAAGTAGTGACTGCACCTACCTTCTGTGACTTCTCAGCTACCATGAGGACCAAATCAAAGTCATAGGTCCCGAGAGAATGATCATATAACTCATTAACATCTACCAGAAGCAGTAGATACTTCAGGGCCTCTTCAGCACTCACAGCATCAGGAACAGGTGGAGTACTGCCTGTCAGTGTTAAGAAAACAAAACACAACAAAGCCGTTTGGGGAAAAAACCCACATCTCTAGCAATACAACCAAAAAGATAAAGTAAGTGATTTTCTTGACAGAATTGGATGCCATAGGACTTCTTCTGTACATGTTTTGTAGGGCAGTGCTCAAAAAAAACGGACACAGGTCTTAAAATGGCAACCCCAAAGCCCCATACTGTGTGATGGGGCACTGATCATGGTCAGTGAGCTCCCCAGAAGCGTGGAAGGCTGGTGACACACTGTCTGTGAACGGGTCTCTACCTTGAAGCTCGTGTACCTTCTGCAGCACAATCTCCAGCTCTGGGGTTGTTTTCTTCACGTGAGAGGTGAGTATGGACAGGCAGTACCTGGGGTGGTAAGTGAAGAACCCCAGAATGAGAAGAATGAACAAGCTGAGTAAGGACAAGAGTACACTTCTATGACTCAAAAGATGCCAACTAATGACAGCGCACATACTTGTGGGGGTTTATGCTCTCCATGGCTGCTCTCAGAGCATCACAGACAATGTCTACTTTTTTCCCATCAGGATCCTTGGACAGCTGGACAGTGCTGGTAACTGGTGGAGGATACATGGTCTTTGTAACATCTTCTTCCCTAAGAACAAGTTATTAAGAGGTCACTAACTGAACACGTGTCCCAGCTACCAAATGATGAACACAGACCCAGGGAGGCTAAGGAGGGAATAAAAATGGCTTTTGGAAAACAGTTTCATCATATTCACATAAGGTGAAAAATGAAGAAACAAACTGAGAAATGAAAATATTTTCATATAAGAGTCGTACAGTGATGTTATAGATGTTTTATTCATATTAGCCCCAAACTGGGTACAGACAGGTGTCCAACTCCAGGGGAACAAATAAACAAATTGTAGCCTATCTGCACTAGGGCACACTACTGAGCGGTAAACATGAAGGAACTAGTGATACCAGCAAAAACACGGGTGAATCTCAAGGTAATATGCTGAGTGAGAGCAGCCTAACTTACACAAAAGAGTAAATACTATATGCTTCCACTTCAAGTTCTTCAACAGGCAAAACTCATCTATGGTAAAAAACTCACAACAGTGGTTGCCTAGGGGGTGGGGACAGGACTGACTGACATGAGGTTTGGAGGAACTTTCTGAGGTGAAGGAAATGTTCTCTATCTCAATAGAGGTCTGGGTTACACATTGGTCAGAACTCACTGAATAGTGCATTTATGATTTATGCATTTCACCACATATGAATCTGACCCCCCGAGAATGCACTCTAGTCAGTGTTCCACGAAGTGAAATACTGAGACATAAAGTGGACTGAAGGCTACAATTAACTTAAAATTTGCCTTAAAAAAGATGAATGAAGGGGCACCTGGGTGCCTCAGATGGTTAAGCGTCTGCCTTACGCTCAGGTCATGATCCTGGGGTCCTGGGATCGAGCCCCACGTCTGGCTCCTGGCTCAGCGGGGAGCCTGCTTCTCCCTCTCCCTCTGCCTCTCCCCTTGCTCATACTCTCTATCTCTGTCTCTAATGAATAAATAAAATCTTAAAAAAAAAAGATGAACGATGGATGGATAGATAGTACATCATGACAAAGCAAATACAGGAAAATATGTACTAGAGAGTCTAGATGGTGGTACAGGATGCTAACCGGACAGCTTTTCTTATATGTTTAAAATGTTTTCTTAAGTTAGAAAAAAGTCATTGCAGAAAAACATACCATTTGATTTCAATGTCCTAAGACAAATAGTCTTATATATACACCTAAAAATAGTCAATTATAATTCTAAATGACGTGTTTTCAAGTCTTAGTTTTAAATAGTCTGTTTTTAAAAAGAAGGGAAAAGGGCAAAAATCTATTACAGGTGGCATCTGAGAATTATAGTGATAAAAAAAATACCAAACATAAAGTCAATTTTTCTCCTTTAGCATTTATCTGTTTGATTTCCTAAACTAGATAAATTATGGATATAACACTCAGGAATTATTCAAAATACTTACTTCAATTCTGTGAAAAACAAATTAATATGATTTACAGAATCTATCTGTCTTACGAAGGTTTCCACATTTTCAAGAAACACCTACCCAAAAAAAAAAGGACAAAAAATTTTAGTTCCAATCACATAGGATCAAGTCTTAGGTAAGCTAGAGTTAATATCAGATTTAGAAAGTTACCTTAGGGTTGTGGTCATGAATCAGATTGAGATTAATTCTCAGTTTCCTCATGCATTCAAATGCTTCCTTAAACATCAGTCTGTGAAGAGGCAGAGAGAATGGATGGAAAGGTCATTTTACAAAAACTAAACTCCCTGGATCCAAAACCATTATTATGATACAAACCAGTTATAATTAGATTATAGTCCAAATGCCAAACAACTATTACTGGATTTCTACTCTCAACTCACAGAATGAAAAATCAGGTACCAGATTTGCTTTCCTTCCTAAAAAACGGAACTTAGTCACCACGGCAGTCTGAGGACTATACCCCCACATACACATGACCAAAAATCATCACCGAACTTAGGTCTACTTTCTCTTCAACAAAATGCTAATAAAGATCTTTCTAATACAAAGTTTCCCCAAAATAAATTGACAATGGACCATTTCCTTCACAACAGTGGCTTAGGCATTTTTGGGTCACAGGCTCCTCTGTACATCTGCCAAAAACCTTAGGCCTTCTGCCCGAATAAATACACACAGACACAGTCTGGTGCAATTTCCCTGGGTTCACAGAGCATCTAAAACCCATATGGATCCCCTCAGGCTAGGAAACCCTGTCTTGTATGATGCATTTCATGATTCTTTCTACTAAGAATATTTACCAGACTAGGTAATTATTAAAATCAAAGTGTAGGAGGGAAAAAAGCCTCCGAGAATCTGATTGAAGACGTGTGTAATAGAGGTTTTCCGTACTTCTAAAGTTTTAAAAACTTTAATAGAATACTATCTTCACAGATACGTTATAACAACAAGCGAACTAGTCATATACATGGTTCTTACTTGTCCAGCCACTTCCGAATCTGAGCTAAAACCAGAGCTCGATGATGAACAACTTCTAAGTTTCCCCTTGGCATCTTAAATAAATCAGAACAATGTTTTTAAGTAAATAGAAAAAATTTAAATACCCAGGATACACAACTTCACCTAACTCAACTCTTCATAGAGAACTACCACGATCCTGTAAAATGAGCACACTTCCAGCAGAATCTAGTTGTGCTCAGTATTTACTTTGATTTCCCAGAGAAGCCACCCTGCCAGCCTTGCTGGGCACAGCCTGTATGAACACTCCTTTGTATAAAGCTAATGGAGAACCTAGCAAGGAATGGCTTATAATAAACTACCACAAATGAGAAGGCGGCCTAAAATACAATTTGCAAGAACTGTTTTGTATTGACAGCCTAACGACAATCAGAAACACAGCCTGAAAAATCAGCTTACCTGTAATATAAGCTTTGTGTCCTGGGGCACAACAGTGACAATACGTGAACCCCTCTCCACCTTCCGCAGAGACTCCCCTTTAGACAGATGGCTGATGCTCAGACCTGCATGTAATGCTAAAGACACCAATGGCTAAGCCATAAGAATCACTGTCATGATAAGACACTTTCCATTAACTGAGGTCAAAACTGAACATACGATCCAAAATAGAAGAAAGCAGGGTCACCTGGGTGGCTCAGTTGGTTAAGCGTCTGCCTCCGGCTCAGGTCATGATCCCAAGGTCCTGGGATCAAGCCCTGCATGAGGCGCCCTGCTCAGCGGGGAGCCTGCTTCTCCCTCTCCCTTTGCCCCTCCCCTCCGCTTGTGCTCTCTCTCTCTCCAATAAATCAAATCTTAAAAAAAAAAAAAATTAAAAAAACAAAATAGAAGAAAGCAATTAACAACCACACCCCTTTGCTCTCCCACTCAACCTTAAGACTAGTAGTCTTTCTCATCCCTAGAACTTGCCCTCTCTCACAGAGCCCATGCATATTCACATATATAGCTTCTCAACTGATTCAGAAAACACAGGGAGGATGCAGTGTCTCTACTTCTTAGCACTTTCAGTACAGTATAACCACATCAGTGAAAGATTCCAGTTTCCACATTAGAAGCAAAGATAGTAACTGGAGTTCTAGAATAAGGAAAATACACACACACACACACACACACACACACACACACACACACGGTGGGGGGAGGGGACACGTGGAATTGAAGGAAAAATGGACACAGTTTCCTATAAACCACAAGATGGAGTCTTTCAGCTCTACAATGGAGTGTGGTCATAGTGAGCAAAGGAAGATTACAAAGAAGTTAGAGCCAGTTTGTATCTGTATGGTTAACGCAAGGTAAAATACTGGATTGTTATATAATCCTGAAAAATTCTGTTTAATTTCACAATGTTCTGCTCCAGGAAGGGCATTCTCTGGAAGTCTTTGCTAACTCGTGAAGAATATTGAACTGATATATTGTGTTGTGATTAGGGGCTAAGTACTTGAACTCTAAAGGATTTTTCTTTTTTTTAAAGATTTTATTTATTTGACAGAGAGAGAGAGCCCAAGCAGGGGGAGCGGGAGAGGGAGAAGCAGGGAGCCCGATGGGGGCTCGATCCCAGGACCCCAGGATCATGACCTGAGCTGAAGGCATCACAACCTGAGCTGAAGGCAGACACTTAACTGACTGAGCCACCCAGGCACCCCTAAAAGTTTTCTCATAATCTAGGACTCTATGACAAAAAGCCAAAGGAGGTGGTGAACTTTAAAGTCATCAAGACTTCAAAGGACAAAGGATAATAGAAGAGGGACTATTTTCTACTATACCGAACACTTACTGTTAAATGAAGCATCTCTCAAGCAAAAACACTGGCAGGTATGGGAATGGGTTGTCAACAACAAAAATTCACCATATACTGCAAATGATGTAATATTGGAAGCAACCTACAACAAGGCAAAGGGGAAAGTTAGTTTTATTACTTGGAGGCAACACTGAAAAGTATCCTGCCCAAAACAAGCCTTGTTACCTCAGTGTCATTGATGAAAAAACGACACCTGTCGCTCAGACCAAGGACACATTCCTGCAAAGAAACAAAACTGAAATTACAAACAATTCTAACCAAACTGGTCAAACCTAATTTTTCTATCACATAGTTCTATTGCCCTGTGGTTTCATATCTAAGTCCATGTCAAGACTGAGTACAGACACCCATCCTCATAGCTACCACCCTCTCAGTAGCCAAACACCTCAACGCTCTTCCACCACACCATGTTCATTTCCTTCATTCTATCAGAGGGGATCATCATATCTGTATTAAGAACAGGGATTAGTCAGCTCTTTTGCTCTGTAACCGCTGTATCCTACCACCCACAATTACAGACATTCCAATATTTGATGAATGGCAACCTCCTGAATACTACTTTTGAGATTACATTTCTGCTGTCCCCAAATGGTATTTAAATAAAACTCTGATGATCTGTACAACATGGACTAAAAGTCTGCCAACTGCATTTTTCTATCTTTTAATTTATACCTCCAAGGAAAGGAATCAACTAACTACTACATACATGCCGGACAATCTCTTAATCCCATTTCATAGATGAAGAACTGAGGCTCAGAAATTTCTCACTATTGCCCTGAGATTAAGTGGAGACTCAAGTCTACCTCCAAAGCCCATATTCTTTTACCTAATGCCAGCAATTCCTGGGCTACTGTTCTAAGTGGTAAAGTTTCCTGTTCACTTACCTCTCCTCCAATCATGGCCAATTCAGTCTGTGTGCATGCATAAGGAAACCGAAGAGGAAATCCACTGGGGTTCTTCCATGGTTCAACAGCCAGAGAGGGTGACTCTGCAGAATTGGCAGATGAGGTTTACAAAAAGCTGGTATGCTCACTGTAAAACACTGTCACATCAATACTTGCTGAGACACTTAACATGCAATTGGGATCACTTTCCAAATATATTTTGGAAACTCATTAGAACACTCTGGTCCATTACAGAATACACCTGCCAATTCTACTCTACATCTTAGGGTTTTCCAGGACAGTTAAAAGACCTAACTGTCAATGTAGCACTGACAAGAAACTCGTAAGTACACATCCTCAAGAATTAAACTTATGTAAGTCATAAACATGCTTTCCGAACGTTCTGATACTCACCCCAAAAGTACTTAAGTATCTGGCCACCAGCCAGCTGCAATGCTACTGACTTGGTCTTGAAATTGCAACACAGACTGATTATGACTCCATCCACTGTCACAGATGAACTGAAGAAATTAAAAAAAAAAAAAAGGCAGGAATGGGGGTGTGAACAAACCACTTTTCTCAAAAGTAGTAGCATTTCACTGATTTTGCAGAAACAGGAAAAGAAATAATTTCCCTTTGGGCTGCACTGCCTACTTCAATACAATATACACATCATACATGCATACACATACACACACTGATAAATATTTCCAGCAGAAGGCCAAAGTAATAACCTGTCACATGACAATGTTTTCCATAATGCCAATAAGCTAGGTGTCTAAGCTGTGAGGTCATCACTCCCATTCTGGCAGCAACTTAATACAACTTATAACAACTAATTGGCCTTCATCAGACATGCATGGTATCATTTCTGTCTCCTTAAAATATATACTGCGGTAAATAAAGCAGTGAGTCTGTAGGGAAATGAGCATACTCAGTTATCTCTTATTGTTATCATATTCATTCATGGAAATCTGTGGGCCTTCATTAACTGAGAAGAAGGGACTCTGTTACTGTCATATTTCTTCCTGTGTCAATGAAGAAAGTAGACATGTCTTAAAAGAAGTGGAAGACGTAGCAATAAAAGCAAATGTTGCCAATGCTAGTATTTATTCAAAGAGTTTTTAGCCAATACACAAAAAACTCAAAATGCCCCAAATTTTGTGAGGATAAATGATCTGCAAATAGATTAAGAGAACAGACTCCAGAGAGAGACTGGCTGGGACTGGATCGAGGATCTACCTGCATGATGTCAGTCAAGTTACTGAACCGCTCTGTGCCTTAGTGGTCTCAGCTCTAACATAAGAATGCTAATAATACATACTTCAAAGAGGCAGCGTGAGAAAGAAGTGAGTTACCATAGAGAAAGCATTGAAAAGAGTACCTTTTACAAAACTTAAGCTATAATAAATGTAAAGTATTAAAAGCTATAAGCTGACTGAGGGACTTTATATTCCCTAAAGACATTAATATTTTATATGAACAAAACAGCCTTTTTTTGAGAAACAAAAGTCAAAGCAGAAATGTTATTTTAAATGACTTCTCATTTCCTTTACAGCAAGTGAGATGATCTAGCTTTTTTTCCTGCAAGCTGATGGTAAAGAATTTCAAATTCAGAGCAGAAATGTGTATAAATTAGGTATTTCTAATGTAAATTGTTCTGCTTTTTATTATTTTTTTTAATTAAGTTTTTATTTTATTTGTAGTGGTGTCAGTGTTGTATTAGTTCCAGGCATACAACAGAGTGGTTCAGAACTTCTAGACATCAGCGGGGGCTCATCATGACAAGTGCACTCTTTAACCCCCAACACCTATTCCACCCATCCTCGCCCCCTCCATTCGCTCTGCTTTTTAAAAGTAAGCTCCTGGTTAATTAAGTGTTGCACATAGCTAGAACATTTCCTGTATCCATCTGGGTATTCACAAAAGCTTTGTAAAAACACGAAGCACTAATAGGCAAAGATTAGGAGTTAACGACTACACTAGAATATGTTTTGTGTATACAATGGAGAAAAGTTGCTAATTTTGCAGCAAGGGTTTTCAGAATTGAAATCTAACTAGGAAACCCTTAACTACAAATGAGTGTGAGGATTAGTATCAGCTTATGTTTAATGTGCCAAGTCCTGACATCGGAAGTCTGAGATTTCTCGGAGCTGTCCACGCAATGCCATCTACCACACAACGGGGCTTGAGTTAGAGACATTACAGAAAACAGCATCCATTGTCTGAAACCTGTGACAAACATGCAGTCTGGAATCAAAGCAAAACTCAGGGCCAGGGAGCAGTGAAATTTTAGCAAAGAGAAACAGAGACGACTTTCTAGTAGTACATGTAGTCAAGCGCCAAACAGAACATAGAGAAGCCAAAAGCGCCATTTTAAAGTCACCACATCCAATGAAATGCATGCACACAGACCTTATCATTGATTTTAGTAACTAAGAAGGGTGACCACAGTGGCTAATTCTCTTGGGCTAACAATTACCCTGCTGGAATGTAAGTATATGCTGAATTAAAAATTGTAACACATCTTCAAAATGCTTTGCCCCATCTATTAGTATTTGTCCTATGTTCCACCACTTGATGCATTTTTAGGTTTGTATTTTGACATGACTCAAAACTACAGTTAACGCTCTTGCTAAGTGTGTTTAACAAAGCAGCTACTGCCCTCAACCTTGCTCAGAAGTCAAAAGAGTCCTATACCCAGAAAAGACAAAAGTGTAATTCAATCGGCTTATGAGCACACGGAATGCAGGGAAGCGTCACGATACCTAATATTGAGCTGTCCGTGCTTGTCATCCGTCTCAGAAGGGGCCACAGTCAGATGGTGAACGACAGACTGTGCGCTGGACTGACTGTGACTTACAGCCAGGAAAACGTTTTCTTGAATCCAGGTGAGAAGGCTGAGCTTCAGTGGGTTTACTTCTTGACCTTCACCATTCTCAAACTGAATTCTGTTTTAAATATTGAAGAATATCCAAGACATGAATAAAGCCCTAATATCACTGAGATTTTCTTAAATGAAGAATGAACCACCTTGTATAGAGTCAGTTCCTAATTATTTGGAGGGACAAAACCTGAGGTAATGCCAGAACGTTTTTCTATTTAATATTTAGGTTTCTTATATTCTGAGATCTTTAGATTTGAAGAGAACACTTCAGGAAACTGACTACAAAAGAAAATCACTTGCCCCATGTCCTACAGTAACAAACCCCAGAGGTTTTCCACTGTCACCACTTATCAGCATTCAAACCAGGCTCCAGCAGATATGTGGGTCTTGGCACAGTGGGTTATTTTTAAGCATGTCACATTAAAATGACTAATTAGCTTCAGAGGTGGTTTCTTTGGCCTCTAACACCTGCCTCCTGTAGCATTAATACATCAGGGGATAGCACGTTTTTGCCAACTCAGGCAGGAACCCATAATGGCTACTTCTCCTGCCTTTTAGCTTAAATGGCAAATCCTTCACATGCACGTAAACTGTGTCACTACCCTGATCTTCCTACTCAACCAGCTCTCCCTGGTCTCAGTCCCTCCACTGCGTTCTTCCCACGTGGGGATATTCCCACCTCTGGTTCCCACTGATACGTTCTGTTGGCCACAGCCAACACTCCTAGTCCGTCTCTGCCAGGCCTAACCTGATCTCTTCTTCAAAGATCAAGATAGGTATTCATATCCTTCATGAAATCTCCTAAATGACTGGGAGCTATACTTCTCTCATTTAAAAATCAAATTAGATACTAAATTGCTTCACGCTTCCTAGTTTGCCTGAAGTCTGTCCTCTAGTGGGTTCAATACTGTGAAATGAAATAACCCACATAAATGTTCTTTGAAAATGGCTAAGCATTAAACAGACAGCCCCCAAATCATACACAGGTTAAAAACTTATACGCGTTAAAAAAAACAAAAAACAAAAAACAAAACAAAACAAAAAACTTATACGCGTTCATTAAACATAGTGCATATATTTAAGAAACATATTACTTATGAAATTCACTTATTTTAGTCAGTTTACTGTTCCTATTCATTTATAAATAAATGCTCTCAGGAGGCAGAGTTCAATAATTACGAACATGTGCTTATCAAGTAGAATAGAATCAAATCCTGGATTCTCACAGAAATGGTATTAGAATTAATAATTAGCTTCAGGGCCATTTTACAATACTTATCATGTACCTGAGGTACTCATTTATACGCAACCGTTTATAATCTCCTTTCAGTGGGAAAACACATTCTGATTTCCAACCTGAGAGACTCAAAACGCAGCAACCTAAAGTTGTGGAGTGTGAGATGCGACAAAGACAGAGACCGCAGTCAGTCAGCCATATGTGAACGACACAGACCCCCTCATGTACGTAAGCAAACGCAGCTTGGTCCTATCACCCTCACCTCCACCTTTCCCACGTGGTCTTTCCTGGAGAACCAAGGGCTGTTGGAGGAAATGGGTTCTAAGCCAGCTACCAGCCTGGCTCCACGGCCACTCACCAGCATGTGGCATTCAGATGTACCGGTAACTGATTTCCCCAGCAGCCTGAAAAACCTGGGCCAGGCATTGCATCTACTCCTTGTCCCACTCAGCAACAGGCACAGAACAGGAAGAGTTGGCTGAATTTAGGCCTCAATGCTGTTCCTGGAGGCCCAAGGTAATCAAGAACAACCTACTTGTATCTCTTTTCCAGATGAGGTGTTCTAAGAGAAACTTTAAATCCATTTCCACCTACAGCTCCCAGCTTCACTGTAGGGTCCACATTTGGACTATCACCTAGAACACAAAAATGCAGTTACTATCACAGTAAATGACACACATCTTCCCTGATACTAAGGGTACTGAATTCTGCATTTAACGGGTTCTAGAAGGTAATCCACTTTAGACATAAAGCAATCAGAAACAACCACATCTCAACCTCTTTCTTAAATCTCTGTCTGCCTTTCAGGCTAATTCAGGACGATTTGAAAACAAGGCTGCCAGTATCATGTGCCAGTATAATTTACAACATGATCATAGAACTCACAAATAAAAACACATTTCAGCTTCTCCTGGACATCAGGAAAGCAACCAGCAACTGACAGAAATGGAACGGTGGAAGGACAACTGGATTAGAAGCTAGACCACCTAAGCTGAGATCCTCATCCATTCTTGTTTAAGCAAACTGCAAACACCCTGGCATTCTCTTCCCTCATCTACAGAACGGAAAAACACCAGCTCTGATGCCACTCCTAGGAAAGCTGTGAAATCAACTGGAAATACATGCAAAGGCAATGAGAACTGTAAACCACGTTAAAGACCCAATAAGATACTATGCTACTGGGGTGCCTGGCTGGCTCAGTCGTTAAGCATCTGCCTTCAGCTCAGGTCATGATCTGAGGGTCCTGGGATCGAGTCCCACATCGGGCTCCTGGCTCAGCTGGAAGCCTACTTCTCCCTCTCCCCCTGTGTCTCTGTCAAAAAATAAATAAAATCTTAAAAAAAAAAAAAAAGATACTATGCTACTTCCAGGGTGAATGTTATTCTTAAATCACTGACACTTTAACAAGCAAAAGGAATTGCTCTTATGAACCACAGTGGGATAAGACCCCCTCCCATCCCAAAAAATCCCACAAGTCAATTATTTATCATCATAAAAATGATATTAATTACAAACTCCAAAGTTTTTAGAAACAGTAGAGCTAAGGCAATACCACACTATCATTTGATTTTGTGCAGGAGGGACTTGGTTCAGAACATCCTGGTGACTGTTTTTGAACATACCACATTTATAAACAGAAATCTGGTTACTGGCGTCTAGGACTGCAAGGTCATTACTCTTTTGGGGGTGTGCAGAGAACATGACTTGATTCACAGGGTGTGGGAGCAGCAGTCGATAGGTGCACATGGGAGGTGGAACCACACTCTGTCGGAAGACTGTCACCAATACCCGGTCTGCACAGGAGAGGGAGAAGAAATTAGATACGATATGCTTAATTTGTAAAATGAAGCATCTGGTAGCACAATACCACTAACTAATAATGGGGGTAGAAAATATACAGCAATTCCTAAAAATGTTTGGTGGTTTTTTTATTATAAATAAGCTTAAACACAATATACAGGAAAAATTAAGTGTCAGGTCTCTGTATCTGGCTACTGTCACCTCCAGGCCCAGAGCAGTCCAACTCCTGTGAACAAGGGCAAGAAGGCCAAGGGTTCTAGCTTGAAACCAAGGCCAGCAACCAAGCCAGACTGAACCAAGGGAATGATGCCCTTGAAAATCATTAAACCACTTCCCTATGCATGTTTTTAGTATTAAGACATATCTGATTAAGTCCTCTGGACAGAACATATGATTGTAAAATCAGTATTAGGACTACTACACAGAACAAAATTAGAAACAAGTTTTTCTTTATGTTACCAGCATTAAGTAAACTGTCTTTTCAGATGACTATTTCTTGTCCCAATTCCCTCCCCCTCATGAAACAAAAAACACCGAACAATCCTCATACTAGACAGATGTCTGTGACTTGAACATATTGGAGAGATTATATAAATAACAAGTATTATATCAAAAAGCAAAACAACCCAATTGGGGGTGTGCAAGGGTCAATGTAAACCTATGGCAGGGCAAAAAGGTAAGGCTAGCACACCCAGCGCCACAAGACACTGCTGTCTTCTTCCATACCTGGGGTCAAAATCTTCAACATCTTCAAAGGCCAGACAAGTAAATTCGTGAAGACTATGGATGGAATTGGGGTGGGCAGGGGTAGGGGTGAGGAGGAAGGACTATGGTTCTCAGGAGAGTACATGCCCCACTAAGGGCATCCCCATGCAGTCAAAACAAAACAGGAAATAAGCAAAAATAAACAAAACCACCAACGCACACACAAATCAAAATTCCCCAGTTGTAGTCAAACCACCACATCCGCAGGCACAGGCTCACGGACACGCTTCCCAGCTCCTTACTTCCATCAATGACAGCCACGTTAGCCAGGTCACTGGAACTCTCTCCCAAGCTGCGGTCAGTCGTCCAGCGCCAGTCGTAGCAGAGGTAATGCCAGCCCTGACAGAGAACATGCAGCCGGGACGGGGTCACCAGGTCCCACCTCAGAGACACGAGCTTGCTCTTCCCGCAGGTGCTGAAGGGCAGACTCTGCTTGAGATACCAGTGATAGTTGCCCACAGTCCAGAGCTGCACTGCAAGGGGAAACACAAGGAGGGCCGTCAAAGGCCAGACAACCAGACTTCCCATCACCTGCTGGACGGGGATGGGGGCAATTGTTTCTTTTTCAAATGACCCTTCATGCTCAACCTCTTCATCCAAATAATAATATTAACAATAATACTAGTCAAGAAATAGTTTCCCATGGGGACGAACAAAGGCTAGAAGCACACATGTTCAGGTTGTCTCTACTTTCAAACTTTAGGATCGTGAGGATTGAAAATTACTAGGAAAACAGTACTTTATAAAGTGAGTTGTTTTTTTCGTAAAGATTTAGAAAGAAGAAAATTAGGCAATTAGGTTAAAAGTATTAAAACACTCAATCTGAGAGCACGAGATTAGCATCACTATGCTGTATTAGGCTTAAGATGCTGATTCTTTTCCCCCAGGAGCTTTCCCTACAGTTCTGTCCCAAGCCATCTGGTATTAAGCATGACTCAGCTCTCCAAGGAAAATCACCACTTATCCTTTATCAGCAACTGACCCTTCTAACATCTGTTAAAAGAATAAGACCTAATCCTGGGGCGGGGAGGAAATGGGGGAGATGTTGGAAGAGGAGCTAAAGTTCCGGGGATCTGATAAACAGCATGGTGACTGCAGTTAACAACCTGTATGGTACACCTGAAAGTTGCTATGAGAGTAGGTCTTAAATGTTCTCACCATATTAACCAAACTGGGAATTATGTGGAGGATGTTAACCAACTTTACTGTGGTCAACATGTCACAATATACACGTGTATCAAATCATCCCAGTGTACATCTTAAGCTTACGTACTGTTGTATCTCAATAAAGCTGGGGGGAAAAGACCTAACCATGTTGAAACTAATCTTTATTAGAAAACTTCTACCTAGCTGTAAGTTGCTAGGTTAGACCACGTGCTCATGCTCTGTGAGGACAGACGATGGGGCTGTTCTTGCACCACACTTTTATCCTGAGCATATCACAGTGCCAGCCACTGCCACCCTGCCTAATCAGCAGTTCGCTCCTCTGGCTGCATGTTAACAATCACCTGGGAGCTTTTTTATTTTTTTTAATTAAGCACTGATGTATAGTCCCCATTCTAACATGCTGACTCCAACTCTGAAATGAGGCCTGGATGGCATTTTTTTCTTAAAGGCACAGCCAGCGTTGAGAAGGATTGTGTCATGAATGAAGAAATAAATGAATTTCTAAATAACATTTCAATTAAAGACAAAGTTCTATTGATTAAAAAGTTTGAAAACCACTTAAAAACTAAGCAAGTGAAAATATTTAACAAAAATGTTCAGTGCATTGCTGTTGATATGAAAAATTATAAAATTTTAAGTGCCTAACAGCATGAGATTTAATAAGCTGTGGCACAAATGAGTATTATATATAGCCATTTAAAATGATGCGTATGGGTACCTGAAAAGGAAACATGTCTGTGACATTGTAAATCTACCTGTATCATATACTTAGCAAAACTGAGATCACAGCTGTACTGTTTTATACACATAAAATCTGGAAGACAAGAAAATTTTAACAGTGCTCATTACTGAGCAACAGAATTATGGAAAAACTTTTGTTTCTTTTCACCTTTACTTCCTAATATTTTCACATACTACACATAAACTGACAAATACATATTTACAATCTGATCTACAATAAAAAGGTATAGAGATGATTCTTACATGTAGCTAATGCCGTTTCTCTTTCACTGCTAGTTTTCCTGTGTCTAGCACTTTAACCTCCTGTAGTAACACCATCCATGCACAAAGATGGTTAGTTTTGTCACCTCGGCTAGGCTATGAGGTCCAGCTATTTAAACAGACACTAGTCTAGATATTGCTGGAAGGTATTTTGTAGATGTGATTACCCTTCACAATCAATTAACTTTAAATACAAAAGATTATCCTCCATAATGTGAGTGGTCTCATGCAGAGAGCTTATGGCCTTAAGCAAAAACTGAGGTTTCCCAGAGAAGGAATTCCTCAAGAATGTAACACAGAACCTGCCTGAGTTTCCAGACTGCAGGCCTGTCCTTACAGATTTAAGACTCAAGACTGCAACATCAACTCTTAACTGAATTTCCCACCTGCCAGCCTGCCCTGATTCTATTTGTCTAGAGAACCCTGACTGATACATGACTAAAACCCATAAATAATCAAAACCAAACCACTCCCTCATCTCCACCTACCCCCTTAGTTATCTCTGATTCTACTACAGGACAAGGTAGAGGGAGAAAGGCAACTTCACAGCGTACCACTTTCAACTAGATTTTATGTGGCATAAGGCTGAGACACTAGCGCGGTCTTACCATAGGTTTTTAGAGTGCAATTTTCTTCCCTCTGAAGGTCTTCCAGCCAAACTGCAAGCACAGTGGAATCTGCATTCCAGAACAGGCCATTTACCTAGTAGGGAAAAAAGACGTGTCATTGGCTTTTACCTATGTATATACTTCAAAATCTTTACCAGAGCTGAGTTCCCTGCTCTCACAAACCAAATAATCCCACTACTTGAGCTGATCCCAGGCTATAAATTATGAACTTATAGAATCATTAAACAAATCTAGGTAATATGTCATTATACGGAGAAGATGTTTAAAAAAGGCATTATGCTTAAAAATTTAAGACTTAACAAAATACAAGTTGACATTTTTAGACAATCAGGGAATATTGAACATGGACTAGGTATTAGATAATTCTAAGGAATTACTAATAATCTTGTACGGTGTGATAATGGATTTGTGGTATTATAAAGAAAAATGTTTCCTTACCTGTTAGAAATGAATATTAAAAATACGATTTCTAAAATTAAAACCCCAGGAAACAAAACCGTGTGCATGTGTTTAGGTTAGAAAGTGGTGGCTGGGCAAAAACTACAAAATGCTGGTATCTGTTGAAAGTGAGTAAAAAGGACATGGGCATTCATTAAACTTTTCTCTCAACTTTTAGGTTCAATTTTTAATTTAGATGCAACAAAATTTTAAATTATGTGTATGTTTACATAATTAAAGCTTACCATCTCGAGTTTCTGCTCCAGTAAAAATCCTAATGATACACAAGCAGCTTAAGGTTTAAATGTTATTAATGAAAAGTATCTACCATTGGAAGCATTATGCTTTTGTCCAGATAAACAATACAAAGGAGAATTTCTATTTCTATCTGTATTTTACCTAGGGTAAGAAAGAATGCCATTTCTTCTTTGCAAAAGATCCTTAAAAAAAAAAAATCTCTCTTTCAAAAAAAATTCATTTATAAGAACCCAATATTTTTATTACTGTCTACTCTAGAGTTTCTCTTTACACGCCCGGATCGGATATAAGCCTCTATAGCTATGGGAAGTCCTCTCAATTTGATGGTGAAACAACTCAGGCACTTACCTTAACCTCATCTTTGAGGAAAGGAAGCGTAAAATGTCCGTGAAGAAGGCCATTTTTCTCAAAAAACACAATATCCTGCTGATTGGGTTTCTCTTGTGTAGATGCAATCAAACTACCTGAGGGCCTTAAAGCAAACCCTAAGTGTTAGGACATCCGAAAGTGCAGCCAGCTGGCTAAGAACAAGATGAAAGTCAGAGAAACGATTCTTCCAACAAAAAGTCTCTATCCAGGAAGGTTTAAACCCCACACGTCTCTTGGCAAGCACTTCAGCCTCGTGTGGACTACACCTGCCCAGAGGAGAGAGTGCCTCTTCCTAATTTGCACAAAGGCTCCATTTGCCCACAAAGACTTACAAATTTAGACTGCACCAATGTGACTTTTAAATAAAACAATAAATTTTTCAAACTATTCCAAATATAATATCCTATAAAAACAGTGCATTTCTCCTTCAAGTATATGACTTCAAGAACTATTTTACACTCAGGTAGGTATTTAAGACTTCTCAATCTACTTAAAACATCCCAATTACCTCATCTTATTCATATTTGTCTCTAATTCAAATACCTTTCTCTCTCTGCTCTGTCATTCAATTGTCACTCAAATAACGGTGGGAAACATGATGTCTAAAACCCAGAGACCTAGGGGTTTGGCATATAACAGATGCTACTGAGACAGAAGACATTTCTTTGGTCTTTACTCAGGGCAGCTGCAGACATGGGACACGAGGTAAACTGAGCCTGAATCCAGCCTGCATGTTCCTTGGCAAGCAGAACCCTCTAGCGAAAGAGCTTGTGGCTTGTGCAGAGAAGAGAGCCCTTTTCCTAGTTTTCACCAAAGCTCCACTGCCCCACAGAGCTTTGTAGACTATGACTTCCCTTGTAAGCACCACTTTCTGTCATAGCCAACGGCTTCATACAGGCCCACCCTATTAGCTATAAAACGTGTGGGCCTTGGAATGATATCTGTGAAGAAGCTCTGAATCTACTATTCAAATTGAATTCAGGCTTCAGAAAAACTAGAAAGAGAAAGATACAGGTTTATAGCCAAATGAGGAGAAGTTAATATCCTTTTGTGTTATATAAACACCTGTACTCAACAGGTACCACCACCCCTACCCCAGTTCCAAGATATTCTCTGAGGAAGAAGTTACAAGGTTTCTTCTCCCACTCACTTCCAAGCCAGAGCTGGTCCCAGTCCGGCCACAGGCTCACTGGTTGACTGCAAAGCAAACTCTCGGTTCCATACTCTGACCTTCCGGGCTCCTGCATAGCAGGCAGAGTTAAAATAAACAGACAAACTTAAAATGTTGTCAAGTCAGAACTATTCAAACATCTCATTAATAAAAACTGCCAAGTAGATTAATCTTATTAAGAATTTGTACCCAACAGGTAGGAGGCTGGACCAGATGGGACCTCAAAGAATTCTTGCAGTTCTTAGCTCTAAATTCATTTAATGTCTAAAACAGCACCTTATATGTATAATTTTAGAAAGCAAAAGGAAGAAAATTTTCTTGAACTTCATAAAATAAAATTTCTTTTTAATTGCAATTTATTTCCATACCTGTCTCTGGGCAAACAACACTCACAGCAAAAAACTGGCCATCACCACGCCATGTCACTTGTGGTCTATGGTCATCCCACGGCAAAGCCGACTCGTACTAAAGAGGGGAAGGAACACAAATGTTACTGGAGGACTTAAATGGCCCAGAATCAAACAAGTCCCAGGCTATTAAAGTTAAATCTTTTATATGAGATTTCAACTATCTAGAAAACCAACTTCACAGAATCCTCAGGAACCCTTCTAAAAGGCCTCTTAGACCCAGAAATCACCAAGAAAAGAGAACAAAACAAAATCTCTCTTCAGGCATAAAAAAAAGTGGCCTCCAATCAGAGCAACAGAGGAAAAGAGCTGTAGATCCGGATATTCTGCCAGGTAAGTAGAATAAGGAAATAAATGTTTTGTTTATCTAAATGTAAGAGGATAGAGTTCTGCTTCTTTGATTACTGTGTAAGCTTCACAACAGTACACAGACGAGTTAAGAAGATGAGAGGGAGGTAGGCAGGGAAAACCAGAGGCAGTGAAGGCAGCAGCAATGATGAAAACACAGAAGAGTTTTATGTTCCGCAGTATGGGAAGAAGAAAAGTCTCCAGTGACACCTGCATCTCAATCCTGAAGGCCTTGAAGACGGGCTGACTCTGTGGAGTGGGGAACAAAGGACCACCCAAGCACCTATTCCAGTAATAGGGTGCAGCAAAATGGCACCAGCACCACGGTCTGCATGAGAGGGAACACACAGGCAGCCTAACAAGAGCTATTCTCAATGACACAGCCCTACGGCAGAGAACATAAACCTCCTCTAGTGAATGGTTAAGAGATGACAGATGAGTTACATGGAAGGTGGCCAGAAATTGTTAGATAGAAAAATGTAAATGACAGGTGGTGTATTATTGATCCACCTGTCCCATGGAGCTCACGGAAATGTCTACATGTAACATAAATGATATGCTTCCATTTGCTCAGCCCAAATCTTGGGATCATTCTCAATTCTTCTCTCTCACCCCACATTTAATCTATTATCAGTAACTCCTATAGTTCTACCTTCAAAAGGTATTCATAAAAAAGGAAAACAAAGAGTTTCATCCAAAGGGAAAAACCATAAAAAGTATCTAATATATATATGTAGGAAAAAAGTATGAAAACACGCATGAAATGATCAACAGTGAATTAAAGACAACAGCTATTTCTGGGAAGGAAGGAAAGAGTAACAGGAAAGGATAAACAAAATGCTTCATTTCTATCTGTGATGATATATTTTTTAAACTGAATATTGGTTATAGTATTCTCTATACAGAAAAGAAATTACAAAGCAACCTGGCAAGGAAAAAGGGTCTTTCTAGAATGACTCATTCCCTGAGGGCTCAAAACTATTTCAGTTTTACTAAAGCACAAGAGCTCTGTCCATTATTAGCTTCTAACAGGACACCTAGAGTTCCTGGTAGACAGCAAAACTTCTATTTGTTCCAGTCAAGGTTCTGTATCCATCAGACCAATCAATCTTACCGTTTGCACCTGAAAGGCTGCTTGCCGGCCTTCTGATCCATGGAACTGCGTCTCCTTCCTGCCCCATCCAACAGTGATAAACTTGCCTAGGGAACAATTGATGGAGAACATGCAAGACAACCAATAAGCTAAATGAAATGAAATAAAAGCAGTTTCATTGCTATTCTTTATTAAGTTAGTCAGTGGTAATTACTTGGGTCCTCCGAGACCTCTCAATAAATTGACCAGCACTCAATATTTGAAAAACCAATATTCCATATTATACGCAGCAATGATTTTTGAAGAATTTGAAATGGCCTTATAAGGGAAAGCACTTTACTGCCATTTTATATATTCTAAATTCCCTTGATGACAGTCAGCAATTCCCACTTTGCAAGCAAGAAGAATGAAACATGAAGGATTTACAAGACACATCCATGGATAAGAACATTAAACTCAAGACGAGAGCTGGGAATAAAATTCTGATTATAAGCACTCAATCAACTAAATGTATCCAACCTATCAGTGGTGAAAGGAACTGCAGATTATGGAATTCACTCCTCACACAGACACAGACTGAGAGAGACCCTCCAGTAGAAGAGGCCAAAATTAGAACACAGGGTATCTGCCTTCTAGCCTGAGGTTCTCTCTAAATCGTAATGTTTCTCTTGCATAAAATAAGAAATCAGAGATGCTAAAATAATGCAGCCCCCTATTCCTGGAGGAGGATCAGGCATCACTCGCAACAGGTACTACAGAGATGTCTCTAAAAGCTTCAGCCAGATCCAAAACCCAATACTTCCCTCCTGCCACTGATTCTGATGAAGCAGGGCTATTTATAATTTCTATATATTATGGGTCAGCATGACCATTTCCTGTCTGCTTCGCATGGGCCCATGTGAGTACTATAATACCTCAAAGCACACCTTGCAGCTGTCTATGAACAGCAATGCGCACCCCGGTGCACACCCTTGTGCTTCTGAAACTTTCCAGAGAGATGTAAAGGACCAAGGAATGAAGCAAGAGAACTTTTCCAATGGGATCAGACAGTAAGTGGTGGGGTTATAGCAGGGATCAGCAAACTACAGCCTATGTCTAATTTACGAATTAAGTTTTATTGGGGGCACGTGGGTAGCTCAGTAGGTTAAGCGTCTGCCTTCAGCTCAGGTTATGATACTGGGGTCCTGTAATCGAGCCTCTCATCGGGCTCCCTGCTCAGCAGGGAGCCTGCTTCTCCCTCTCCCTCTGCCACTCCCCCTGCTTGTGTGCGTACTCTATCAAATAAATAAACTACATCTAAGAAACAAGACAAAACAAAGTTTTACTGGAACACAGACATGCTCGTTCCTTTATGTATTGTCTATAATTGCTTTCGCACTACAACAGCAGAGGTAACTGCAACAGAGGCTAAATAGCCTGCAAAGCTGAAAATAACTGCTATCCAGCCCCTCACAGAACAAGTTTGTCAACTCCTAGGTTAGAGGAAAAATACCTATTCACAGCTCCACAGAATGATTTTTTTGTACTGACAAATATATGTCTAAGACCTAGGATGCTAACTTGGACCCTTTCTCCCTTGACTTACACTCTATTATTAGGCTTCTTCTGAAAAAGTTAGAGGGGTTAGCCAGGCCCAGTGCACTTTCCATCCAAAGGTGTGCTGGTTACTTCTTCTATCACTACTATCTTCAAAAATGGATGCCCAGGAATTCCACCACAGATCCTAGACTCTTCTAGCACCATACCTGCTCCTGACCAAATTCACCTCCTCCCAAGACTGGAAAGATTCCCTCCATGCCACTGACTCCCAATCCACAGGTCTGCCCTATCCTGAGCTTCAGCTCCTTATGTCTGCCTACTCCACATGGTAATCCCATAAGGTCCTTAAACAAACCAGAACTCACGAGCTACCGCTTACAAGCTAGCACTTCCCCACCCATCCTCTCAGTTACTGGCACCTTTATTCCCATCACCTGAACTTCTGACTAGAGTCCCACTAAACTCCTTCTTCCTCACCTTACATACCCAAACCCATTTATTTCACTTTCTTTTTTTTTTTTAAAGATTTTATTTATTTATTTGACAGAGACACAGCAAGAGAGGGAACACAAGCAGGGGGAGTGGGAGAGGGAGAAGCAGGCTTCCCACTGAGCAGGGAGCCTGATGTGGGGCTTGACCCCAGGACGCTGGGATCATGACCTGAGCCAAAGGCAGACGCCTAACGACTGAGCCATCCAGGCGCCCCTTATTTCACTTTCTAAACTGCTATTTCTCAAACTGGCTAGGACAGCAGGGCAACCATGCATACGTATTCCAAAGACATTTCTCAGATAATTCCAAAAATGTATTCCCCTCCTTTCTGAGAATCAAATTTTTCCTGAATTCATTCCTTCTTTTAGCCCACACCCACCTTCCTTATCTGGATTCCTGTAGCACTCCTATCTGATCACCCTGACTCCAGTCTCTTCCCTCTCCACTAATCAACCAATGTATCTTGTGTCATCAAAACCGTTAAAGGCTAGCATCTGTATATCCAAATTCCCTCCCAAACTCAATCAAAATCTATCCTGTTTATTTCAAGCTACACTCATGTCCTGCCAGCAGCAATACCTAAGTACTCACAGCTGCCTGAACAAGCCATGACTTGTCTGTGTAGCATCTGTGCCTTGGAATAAGCTAATTCCATTGCTTAGACCCTCCACCCTCAACTCTCACTGACCCAACACCAGTTCGGCCCAGCCAAGACTTAGCTCATGCCAGCCTCCTCTGGGAAGTCTTCCCTGTCCACTGCTCCCTTCCTCCCCTCATGCTACCCTAATACCTGCACATCATGTTATTATGGGACTTCTCAAAAGAAAAGCTGAATTATCCACAGCACCAAACACACTGCTGTGTTCATAGTACCTACTCAAAAATCACTTCTGAATAAACTATTTTTGAATGAATAAATGAGTAGCAACTTTCTAAATGATTTCTCAGAGTTGGGAGAGCAAGAGGGCATGAGGTCAGGAATCAGCAAAAGTTAAAATCCCTTCTCCCCCCATCCCTCTCCTCAATCAGGCCATCTATCTGGTGCCCTCATGTTGGTCAGAGCTTCTTATATACAATAAACATCTCTCCCCTTTTTTTTCTTTTAAAGATTTTATTTATTTGACAGAGAGAGACACACAGCGAAGAGAGGGAACACAAGCAAGCGGAGTGGGAGAGGGAGAAGCAGGCTTCCCACGGAGCAGGGAGCCCGATGCGGGGCTCGATCCCAGGACGCCGGGATCATGACCTAAGCCAAAGGCAGACGCTTAACAACTGAGCCACCCAGGCGCCCCGTCCCTTCTCCCCTTTCAATACTCCCAAAGCTCCAAGGCCCAAATCACCTCAGCTAGATCTTAGCAAGAGAACAATCTGATGGTTCCCATGAAAATGTAGAGTCAGGTCTAATCAGTAGGAACTAAAAATCAGCCTTCTATCCCACCTCTCTTGTTTTTGCCCCAAAACTGCACCCCAGAAATGCTCTCTTTATTTTAGCTAACATAGTTCCTTTCGTTGAAGCCCCAGCTTAAGCCTATCCTGAGGTTTGGGCAACAACTACGTAGGTGGCATTAAGCAGATTTCTGTTCCCCAGGTTACTGGCAAAGTGAACTCTCAGACTTGGAGAGGCACCACGGGTAGGCCTTTTACAGTCTGGAATGGGCTAAAGGGATGGGCTTATCAGACATTTAATGCACAAGACTATATGTTTCATAATTCTTTGGGTTTATGATGCGGCTATTAGTGTACAAGAAAATGATCAAACTTGAGAGGAACTTCAGATCACAAAATGTTTCAAAGCTATACTCACTTTCACCAAAATCATCCTGGTGGATCTGCTGTTCCATGATCGGTTCAAAGTCTTTTGTCATCATAATTAGGGTCTGTTGACCTTGGGTGGGCACAAACAAAAACAATTTTGTTTTCATGTAACAAATTTGCCATTTCGTAAGTATCTACAACACTGGAAGCTACAGAACTGGAGTGGAGGAGTTTAGAGTCAGAATATGGAAGACATAATTCATTCTAAATATTTTGATTCTCATTTGAAAAAAGAAAAAAAAAGCTTTGACCAGAGAAGTTACCTAGTGCTTATTCTCAGCCATTTATGTATGTAAAATTAACATAAAAGTCTACCCAGCCCTACTCCACTAACTTCAACACTTTACCAACGTATCTCTTCAAACACATACCCCATCAAGGGAACCAGTTTACAGAAACTCATCTGGATGAAGAGACTTAAAAGAAAACAAGTAATTTTTAAGAGCTCATGAGAGCTCCTAAAAGAGTTTTAAGATATTTGGAGTCATGTTTTATAAAAGTCACAGGGAGAGACAGTAACAAGCTTACCTGTAGCAAGAAGCACGAGCTCTTGGTCAGGACTCCAACTCATGACAGAGATACCACTGGCTACACTCCCAACGCATTCCAGCTGCATCAGTGGACAAAATCGAGTTTTTGAAATACAGCTGAAGTACAGCTGAAATACAGCTAAAGCCATGCTGACAACTTTTTGTAAAGAAATACATAATTCAAGGACGCTAATTTGCAAAACGCTTAAATGTAATATTTATGCATTAGCTCCTGATTTTTTAAGCTTCTACACACAACACGCAACTTGTTTGAGGATGCTTGAGAGTTCCTCCTCACTGGACTCCTCCACTTACATGGCATGTGCTGAGACTGCAGAGTATGACATCTCCAGAGGCTGTGGCCACACACACAGACTCCTGATCCAGCAAGTCCTGAATACCAACAATGCAGCCACTTCCACCCTCTGGAAGAAAGCCTTCAGCCACTAAAGAAATTTCATTTTTCACCTTTCACCAAAACAAACACATAAACAAATTAGGCTAATCTATTTACAAGAACAAATCATAACATTTCCAAAACAAATTAATGCTTCCTTTATAATATAAAAGCTTTCAATTTTTTTCTAGATTAAAATCCAAACTTTCATTTGAGAATATCACAACACTACTGTCTTTAATTAAAAAAAAAAGATAATGGGACCTTTTTGCCAAGCAAGCACTAAACAAAAGCAAGAATGGTCTCTTAAAAAAAAGCCCAATAAACATGAAGCTAATAACTATGGTTTTCTAAAATTTTTATAGTATAGGGGAAAAGAACTAAGAATGTAATAACCTAAAATACATTACTAGCAAAATATAATTAAGGGAAGATCTCAGAATCAACTCAAAGATTTTTTAAGTATGTGTATACATACACACACACATATACATACACATATGCACATATACATATGTATATGTATATAAATATACGCACACGTATACATACATATGCATATATACATATACATATACATAAATTCACACACACATATATATACACACACACTCAGGATCCAGCAGTGAAGATTCTGATTTAGTTGACATAGGATGGAGGCTGAAACACAATTTTAAAAAGCTCTACAGGCAATTTTCACTTGCATTCCCAGTTGAGATTCAGTTATTTACATGATGAAAGGGTAAAAAGTAGGGCACCCAAACAAAATATAAAGCCAGAATTTTGCCAACTTACATTTCAAACAGAAGCAGAGTTAAAGGTAGGTTACTATTTAAGTAATGTCTAATATGACCTAATATAAAGCAAAGGGAATGTCCATTTAGGAGAATATGAATTCAGTAAGATTTAAACTAAAGACAATCTAGGGGAAGCAGGTTTGGAAAAAGATAAGTTGAGGGTCCTGCAAGTGCCTGCATTCTCCATCACTAACTTACTTCTCTTGTGACAGGGTCTACTTCTATCAGTCCATGGTCTGAGCCGATGAGCACTGTCTTCTGTTCAGTTCGGAGAGAGAAGCACTGAGGTTTCCCCAGAGCCTGAATATCCCTGTACTCCAGGATCTGAAATAACTTAAGATTTCTCATGATGAAACAATTCCTGAAAGAAAAGTACAAATATCCCTTGATGAAGAACTACTCTGAGAGAAAGGAATAGCTTACCAGTGATAAATGACACTCATAGAAGCAAAATGATTCAGGGGCAGGGATGTGGTAGTCAGAATAACCAAAAAAGAAAGAAAGAAAAAGAAAAAGACCTAAT
This sequence comes from Callorhinus ursinus, assembly GCF_003265705.2. Taxonomy (NCBI): domain Eukaryota; kingdom Metazoa; phylum Chordata; class Mammalia; order Carnivora; family Otariidae; genus Callorhinus; species Callorhinus ursinus. The sequence continues at coordinate 20,565,863 of NW_027397086.1, read as the reverse complement.
CTGAACCCACATAGGGCGTGTGGTAGCAACCTCACCAACTCAGAGTGCTTATCTATGGTCTACAAACTGAGGTTCTGAAATCTACTTTACATTCTTACTCTTTGGGAGAGACAAGATCCTGAACTTCAGAATTTTTTCTTCAAAAAGATTTAACATCAGTTATTCCTCGGAAAAGTTGAAAACATCAAAATAAATAGGAAAACATTTTATTTTTGCACATAAGAATATCTTTATAACCTGAAAGATTTATAGAAATCATATAAAAAATCCATACACACACACACACACACAGTCAGTTGAAGAAAATCTAGAATAAAATAGCTTTAATATCACCAGATAAATTTATTTGTAAACTGGCTTTATGTTTATGTATTCATTTAAAAACTAAATACTGAAATTAAAGATAGAAATAAAGGTATTTACTAATCTCAGGGGAAAAAAAAGACACTATGAAATTATAGCAGTTTACTTCAAAGTGATGATCAACATCTGAGAAGCTTGATGACTTGATATAACTACTTCACGTAATTTGGCTTTCCTGGCCTGGTTTTTACCAGTGAAATAGAAAAGGTGAAAAAGGATGATAAATAGGAAACCTACTTTGGTCTGGCCAAATAAGACTTGCTTTAATGCATAACGTTAGCTAACAGAAATAAAAAATGAATGTTGCGCGCCTGGGTGGCTCAGTCGTTAAGCGTCTGCCTTCGGCTCAGGTTATGATTCCAGGGTCCTGGGATCGAGTCCCACATTGGGCTCCCTGCTCAGCAGGAAGCCTGCTTCTCCCTCTCTCACTGTCTCTCTCTCTGTTGAAAAATAAATAAAATCTTAAAAAAAAAATGAACGTTAACGTGCTGGATATTTATACTCAGACCCCATTAAAGTTTATAAAGTTTATAATTAGAAATCCCTAACTTATGGTAGGGGTGGCAAATATATATAGAACACAATGGCCTTATTATCACCTTCATCCAAGGTGAATTCCCTCATCTTGCATTTCATACATATGACAATGTAAGAATAAAATGAGTAAACCCTTATCCTACCACTGCACGTAATGGTATGTGTAATATAAAAATACAATATGTAATGTGGGTTAAGAGGAAGGCAAGACCATACATGGTGGGAGTGAGGAAGAAAATCAAGGCCAACATGGTTTTGTAAGCTTTGGTGACATTCATATTCAAGAACTTCTGGAAACTATCTGAACCTATATTACACCATGCAGATTTTTAGAATCAGATCTAGAAAACGGGTTTTTTAAAAAAATATAAAAATCACCTTTCATCTTTAAACATACAGATGACCAGTGACACAGATCTGAAAGGATGGGTAGATTCGAGATGAGAGACTGGCTAGAGGGGAGTAAGCAAGTAATAGAGGAGCAAGAAAAGAGAACAGGCAACTGGGGTGCAATGTATAGAGTCTCCTGTCTTTCATGCTAGTTTATCTAATAATAATCATGCTGTTACTGTTGCCATTATCAGATCATCAAAATGTCTTCATATTCCTCCCTGTAAACTTGGATTCCATTAACCAACAACCTGTGGAGCCCTGGGGTCCAAGGACCCCAGGATAAGAATTTGGAGGATAAAGACAAGGAGCTGAGGACTCTCTGGCTGCGCCAGTCATTGTCATCCCAGCAATGGGCCTCCACTCTTGAAGGGGCCCTTGGTCTCAGTCCCTAGCACTCCCAGGACCAACCTCATCAACCCCACCCCAACAGATATTAGCACTAACCAGGCAGTCTCTCTCCAGACACTGAAATCCAGAACAGCAGGACTCCTCCTCCGAATTCCAGAGTCCTCAACATCAGAAGTCTGAGTCCCAGCTCTAATAGTACCTCTCCTCCAAGATTAGGTCATGATAACTCCATCTTCCCGTTTCGAACCCAAGCCCTAAGCTAAGTGTTGTAGCTACTTCCATCAGTTTACCTTTTACATTACTTCACTGCTCCCTTTTGCTTTTATCCCTCTAATAGCTACTTAACCAATTCTTCATATTAAAATCTGTTGAAATTTTGTGTGGTTTCTACTTTCCTGATTGGACCCTGACTGACCAACACAGCAAACAACGGGTGTTCTCAAGTCACAGAGCTTCCAAAATCACTGACAAAGGTGAGATCATCATTCATCTCCCCCATCCCAACTGTTCCAAGCTCAAAAGGAACTTCTCGAACTTTTCACACCCATCATCCTTATTCCCTTTTCTCAAAAGTGTCCTCACTCCTTCTCAAGGCTAGGCAAGTAGTATCCTCCACACTCCCCCAGGACCTCAACTTACTAGTACCCTTTCTATTACATCTGCAATCCCCAACTCTCTCACCCTCGATTACACTTTTCCCAGCCCTTAATTGTGCTAAAGATCTCTTCATACCACAGATCAAGTCTGTATCCTCTCTGAAATTTCTGGCAATTCCTCCACCCTTGCTCCTCCATCCTTTCGCCTCTTGGCTAATTACCATGCCCATGACTACAAGTGTCAGACAGCTCACTGATACACTGATTAGATCTACATGTCTAGCCCAAATCCTCCCCAAAGTGAACAATAAACCCACAGTTTCAACCTCCTGCTGTTATCACAAAAATGTCTCACAAGCACATCAAATACAACCTGGAAAACGAAGTATTGCTATTCTCCTATTCAAATGAGTTTCTATTTGAGGACATGGCATTTCTTCTACTCTCCCTGCCCCCCACCCCCAGCTGAAAACAGTCTTTCCCTTCTTTTTGCTCACATTTCATATTAAACTATTCATTTACTGGTTAGTTCCGTCGCTGTCAATATACAGTTTGAATCCTTTGCATAGTGTGAAATCCATCATACGACCCGGTTTGTGGCCCACATAAAACATCTGAGCACTTGGTAAGTGCAAGGATCTGAAGACAAGAGAGGACTCTGTCACTGCCTACATGGAGGTCACAGCTTAAAGGGAGAGAGAGCCATATAATAAACATTGGATGGAGAAGCACAGGAGGCATCTCCACGAAAAAGTCGTAGATGCGAGAAGCAGCGCCAAACACTCATCCAATCCACTAACAGCAGTCACACATTAACTGGTTCGGCGGTACTGTCCACTCCTGCAAGGAATTCAGAGGCTGGGTAAATGTGCAGCCGGGGGAGCAACACGTCGCCCCGGAAAGCAGCGCAGAGCCCCCGGATGGAGCAGGTGGCATGTTTGCAGAAAGAGAACTCAAGGCTCAAGGGCAGAGCTGGTCACGCCGCACTCCACTCCCGAGCCTCCTGCAGCAGGCAAAGGATGCACGCTCCAGGGTCCCCTTAGGACATCCCGAGGACACGCCCGATTCCGTGCCCTCCACGCCGAACGCTCACCTGCGACGAGCTCCGAGGACCCGCAAACAGCGGTGCGTCCACCCTCGCCTCACCGGCCACGCGCGGCGGGCCTTCCAGAGCCCACGCGAAGCTGCACACACACACCTCTCCGTCCGCGACTCTCCAGGTTTCGGGACGCGCACGGGGCCGCCCGGTAGCTCGACCACGGGGAGTCGTGGCTGAAGGTGGGCGGAGGGTCGACCCGTGAGACAGCGAAGAGCGAGCGAAGCAGGTGGGACACGCGCCCAGCGGCGCGGGAGTGACGTCACGAGGCGGCGGGGGCGTGGCCGGCCTTCTCCAAAGCCCCGGCTAGCTAGAGGTGGGGAGCGGCGCTGCCCCTGCGTCCCTGTCCCTCCACCCTCCCGCCCAAGCTATGGCATTCGATCCCCGCTTTGACGTCGGACTCCAAAACAGTGCTAAGAAACTCCGGTGGCGGAGTCGGCGGGGCCAGGGAGCAGCGCGCGTGCGCACGCCGCGGGCGGCGGACCGCGCGCCGGATGTACGCCCTCCTCCAGGGCCTGCTCGGAGGAAGTGCTCGGGTCTCATAGAGCGGGGTGGTGGCGCCCGTGGTCGCCATGGCCACAGAGCCCGCGGCCGCCGAACTGACAGTTCCGTCGCTCGTGGATCGTTACTTCACTCGCTGGTACAAAGCCGGTAAGTGGGGAATGATGTCGGCTTCTGTTCGGCCGCATTTGCCTGATGCTGTAGGGACGGTGGTGACAGGTCATGGGACACGCGCGTTTTCCCCGTCGCTTCCTCCCCATAGAAGGAACTGGATCTCTGTTCCTTTCTAGGCGGAAGGAATGGCAGTCGCAAAGCCGCGGAGGGCTGCAGTACATGCGGGCGCACTCAGGGGCTGGCGTCGCGGTGCGAGTTGAAGGGTGGGTCGCTTGCGGGAAGATAGTCTAAAGTGAAGCACCACCCCTAGGGAAGGTGGATTGCAATCGCCCTGAATGCCTGCAAGGATTTGACTGGTTCAGTCCTACAGCAGTGGCGGTACGTACAATAATTTAAATGATCAGGTCGAAACTATGGTGGAGGCAGGGACGGAGAGGAGAACTGGGTTAGAAAGGAGGCATTTAGAAAGCAAAATCTAACAGTTTTACTAAAAGTTGCTGGTGTCATATACTTGTCACTTGAAGTAGATATCGTGTTGTCCTGCTTTGTGTACCCAGTAAGAATCAGTGGTGGGAGCATCGTTGAGGATCCTTCTCTAACCCCTACTTGCTCCCTTTCATTCAGGGATAATAGGTGTACTTATTTTTTAAAATATTATGGCATACAATTTTTTAGCCAAATCTAGGGTGACTGACCCGGTTTATCCAAAACTGAGGGATTTCCCAGAATCCGAGACTTTCAGAGCTAACATCTAGACAGTCCTGGGTAAACCAGAAGAGTTGGTCACTCTAAAATTGACCGATAAGACATATGCTACTATATTATATAAAGAATGCATTGCTGGGCGCCTGGGTGGCTCAGTTGGTTGGGCGACTGCCTTCGGCTCAGGTCGTGATCCTGGAGTCCCAGGATCGAGTCCCACATCGGGCTCCCTGCTCGGCAGGGAGTCAGCTTCTCCCTCTGACCCTCTTCCCTCTCGTGCTCTCTATCTCTCATTCTCTCTCAAATAAATAAATAAAATCTTAAAAAAAAAAAGAATGCATTGCTAATGGCACTTTTTCTAATAGAAATAATGAATGTACTCATTTTAAAGTGAGGATAAAGCAAGATGGAGCAGAGTTAATAATCATTTAATATTGAATGAATGATTCCATCTGGGCCAGATCTCTTTAAATACTTTACAGGAAGCCTTTATGTATATCTTTTTAAGTAATGAAGGGATACCAATGATTAGTGTGTATTCAGTCTTCATAATTATCTCTACAAACCAAAGAAAAATACCACACAGTGGCAGTAAATATTGACTCAACAACCAACAAACTCATTCATTCTTCTAGATGTCAAAGGCAAACCCTGTGAGGACCACTGTATACTACAGCACTCCAACCGGTAAGCAAATTGGGAATTTTAAATTATTAAAAAAAGTTTCTGGTATCATAGCCTGGTATGGTCTTGGGTTAAACAAATATTCGTTAAATGATCATCTTCCACTGTGTTGAAATGGCATTTATTAGAGAAGTTTGGCTGACAAGAATGAGCCTTTCAGTGCATACTCCAAATAAATTTGATTACCCAAACATCCAAATGGAGGACCACACCCTCAGTCAGCCACTATGTGAAATAACCAGCCTGTGCCTAACCACAGTGAATTGCCGGGGCTCACAGAAAGGACTAGGGTAGGGCACAGGTAGTATCCTACACATACAGGGATGCCTTAGTTTTCTCTCTTCTGCCTCAGTTCTACCTAAAGACTTGTAGTACTCTTCCTTTTTCTGGGAAGGATATTCAGTTTCATTTTCTCCTCTTTTATTATTGCATTCCTTTCTACAGTTAAGCTCCAGCAGTAGCCAGAGGAAAATGCGAGGAAATGATAGTTTGACTAAACAAATGTCAGTTCATATATTCTCGTGCCAGTAGGAGTACCGTGTGGTATGAGAAAGAATTATATTAACCAATAACACAGCATCAAATTTTTGCTACCTATAGAATATGTGTCATCACATTGGCAGAATCTCATCCAGTTCTTCAAAGTGGAAAAACAATTAAAAACATCTCCTATCAAATCAGTACCAACTGTAGCAGACTTCAGAACAAGGTCTCTGGGAAATTTAAGCGGGTATGTACCTGTCATTCTCTATCTAAATCTTCAATGTCTTAGTAATGATAGATCTAGTCAGTCTTAGAATCCAGTGATATATGCTCAGCATACTCCCCTGACAGTTTGATATGCCTGTTTTTTTGAAAAAATATTTATTTTTTTTAGAGAGAAAGCCCAAGCAGGAGGGGCAGAGAGAGAGAGAAAATCTCAGGCAGACTCCGTGCTAAGCGCAGAGCATGACGGGGCTTGATATCATGACCCTGAGCAGAAACCAAGAGTCTGACACTTAACTGATTGTGTCACCCAGGTGCCTGTGATGTGCTGATTTTAAGACTACTTTAACCCTAGGGGCACCTGGGTGGCTCAGTTGGTTAAGCGTCTGCCTTGGATTCAGGTCATGATCCTGGGGTCCTGGGATCGAGCCCCATGTTGGGTTCCCAGCTCAGCAGGGAACCTGCTTCTCCTTCTCCCCCCGCTTGCATTTTCTCTCTCTCTCTCAAATAAATAAATAAAATCTTTAACAACAACAAAAAAGAATAACCCCAAAGAAATTCTTAGACCAAAAAATGAGGTTATTTCAGGATGTATAGGATTTGTCATATTTTTAGTTCTGTACCATCATTCCTATCATTCCCAGGGTGGAAGATGGGGAAGGCAGGCCTTTGAAAGGACAACTTTCTTACCAATATAACAAGATATTTTGTCTCTTCTAGTTTTAGTAAGCCACTATCCTGAGTTCTATAAAATTTAAGTGACCAACTCTTCTTTACCATGTACTTTCAGATGTAAATTAAAAAAAATACATCCTCAGGTAGTGAAAAAAAAAAAATCAGTCTGAAAAAAATAGAGTGTTTGCTCCTTACCATTTTCCATTCTTTAATTGTTGCCAGTTTAATACGTTATCTAGCCACACCCTGTCCCTCCAAACAGTGCTGGGTTGTATAGGATATTATCTCTACCCTCTAAACTTCAGGCAGGATGGACACATTTTATTAGAGTATCACACCAAGGAGAATTCAGTAACATACTGAAGTATCCCAACATACCCACTTGGATAAGAAGGTTTCAGTGGGGGCGCCTGGGTGGCTCAGTTGGTTAAGCAACTGCCTTCAGCTCAGGTCATGATCCTGGAGTCCCGGGATCAAGTCCCACATCGGGCTCCCTGCTCAGCAGGGAGTCTGCTCCTCCCTCTGACCCGCTTCCCTCTCGTGCTCTCTATCTCTCAAATAAATAAATAAAATCTTTAAAAAAAAAAAAGGTTTCAGTGGATGATTTAGGTCCTTCATTTTCTGACTTGATACTAAGAGTTTCTGCTAATTACCCTCACTGTTGTAGGAGACCCTTGTTTATACTCCCCTTTGTAGGTTTGAAATTTTTCCTTGCTCAGGAAACACATGGACTTAGAAAAGCATGAACCTTCCTTAAAAGGTAAAGTCAGTAGGGACACCTGGGTGCCTCAGTCGGTTGAGCATCCAACTCTTGATTTTGGCTTGGGTCATAATCTCAGGGTTGTGGGATCAAGCCCTGCAATGGGCTAGTGCTGAGCATGGAGCCTGCTTGAGATCATCTCTCTCTGCCCCTCTCCTCCAGTCCCCCTCACCCCCAGCTTCTTAAAAGAAAAAAAGATAAAAGTCTACAAATTACAAGTATAACAGTTAGTGTTTGTGAAGTTCCCATGATAAATCTTTGTCCAAAATAGTTAACACTATTGTTACTATTGAAGAACAGAGGAGAACCTGCATATGGAACCCACTACAGATAAGTTTTGATTCTCAGCACTGCCAATCATTTATTCTCCCAAGGGAGGTGATAAAAAAGGGTCAAAATACTTATGCGCTTTTAATGTAGACCCAGTGATAGACACACCCTTTGGGAAAAATCCACAGCCCCTCCTCCCAAAAGTGAGGAGTCACACTGAGAACTATTTTGAAATGAAGTACCCATATGCAGACGATTGAAGCCAATGTGGTAGCATCTGTATGCTGTCTAATGTTTTGAGTGGGGGGGGGGGCACCTGGGTGGTCAGGTGGCATCTGACTCTTGGTTTCAGCTCAGGCCATAATTTCAGGGTCCTGGGATGGGGCCCCATGTCTGCAGAGCTTAGAGTCTGCTTGTCCCTCTCCCTCCTCCCACTCTGCTAGTCTCCCCACCCTCACCCCACTCACAAGTTGTCTCTCTCTCTCAAATGGATGAATCTTTTTAAAAAAGAGAGGAAAAAAAAATAAAAAGAGAAAACAATGTTTTGAGTGGTAAAGAGTCATAGAGAATAGCATCTTGACCTCAAATACCCATGTTAACTATAGGAAAAATTTCTGGGAAAAAAGTGAGCAACATAGACATGCGTGCATCAGTTTCCCATGAGCTTCCTTGTAGATATTTGTCAGAACCTCACCAGATACACTGATGTGGAGTACATGAAACAATCATGTCGTAGCATTCAAACAGATAAATGTTAAAATGTAGTATTTGTTTCTGGGTTATAAAGATAATGGGTAAACTATTCTTGTTTGCTATTTAAAACTTTTCTGTATTTTCCCAATTTTCCTCAAAGTGCATTCTTTTTAATAAAAAAAAATCACTGCTTCAAAAAGTGTTAGTGATTGACCCTAATAAAGAAGTTCCTTTATCTAGTAAGTTCTAATATAAAAATAAGTTAGGAATCTTAATGAAAGTAACTTTGTATAATATTGCTGTCATACTCTGTCATGTTGAATTTTGTATTATTGCTTATTGATGGATTTTCCTACACTTTTGAAATCTTTATGTCTTGCCATATGTAGCTTTCTCATTAAAGTTGACAAAATGTATTCTTAATCGTTAATTAAATTACCCGTTATTTATCTTAGTCTTCTCTTTCCCCTAGAGCCTCTGATGGTACCTGACCCATATAGTAGGCGCTTACATAAATGTTTGAATAAATGGTTTTTCAGTACTTAAGTCATTTTTATTTAAAACGCTAGTTCCAGGAATATATTCTCTTATCACACTGAGGACTGCCTCTCAAAAGAAAGTGAACATATACATCACTTAATTACTTCTTCCCTTTTATTATCAGGGGGCACAGTTTCTAACAGAGCTTGCACCTCTGTGTAAGATTTACTGCTCAGATGGAGAAGAATATACTGTATCTAGGTGAGATACTTTTTAACCACAATTTAGGAGAAACAAAGGAGGTAGTGTTTTTCTTCAAAACAACTTTTTTTTTTTGAACAGCTGTGTTAGAGGACGGTTGATGGAAGTGAATGAAAACATTCTCCATAAGCCATCTATTCTTCAAGAGAAGGTAAAGGAGGCAGAAAAAAGTATGATCCAATCCACATACTTTTTATCTGATTTTACACGTTTGACAGTACTAAATATTCTATTTCCTTCCCAGCCATCCACTGAAGGCTACATTGCAGTTGTGTTGCCCAAATTTGAAGAAAGTAAAAGCATAACAGAAGGCTTACTGACACAGAAACAGTATGAGGAAATAGTGATGAAGCGCATGACTGCCGCAACAGCTACATCATGAGGACTGAGATGGGTAATGAGTACCACGGCGTGCTTACCCTCCCCACCCTACGCCTTCTGTGCACTAAAGAAGAACCAGCACGTGTGACGCATGCTTCACACCTAGCCATCCGCAGAGAGGCCTGATCTTCAAACTTAACCTAGTTCCCCCTCTTCATCTTGCATAACAAGCTTTGGTTCCCATTTTGTCCTCAGCCTCCCAGATCTGCCCTGCCCATGTACCCACTCTGTTCTTTTACCTAACAACTGGCAAACAAAGGATGTTTTTCTGATTAAAAACAAGGAAAATTTGGACAAGGAAAATTTGACAAGCACTTTGAGGAAAATTTGGACAAGACAGATAAGTTTTAAGTAGCAAAGTAAAAATAATTTACCCATCATCCTGTAACCCACTGGTAAATACTACATTTTGACATGCTTCGGTTTGAATGTTATGGCATGGTTATTGTTTTTGCCTCAATTTTCCCTCAGTTTGAAGTTAAAAAAAAAAAAAAATCAGGCCTTTTTTACCCAATCTGCTTTCGAGTGACACTACCAAAAAGGCTGGTGCCACCTCTTCAGCCCCAACTCTTCTCCCTTTAGGTCATAGGGGAGAGGCAGGGTATACTTGGCCACTCCTTATGTGGCTCAGATGGCCTTCCTCTCTGAAACAAAGTCCAGTGTAACACTGTGGCTTCTTAAATGAGGGATATAGGAAAAGGCTTTGAAAACTACAAAGGGCTTTCCCAACATAGAAGTATTCTAATGCAGCGTAAAGCTGCTTATTGCAATACGTAGTTTTGTCGCTCCGTCTCACACTCTAGCTATGTGGGGTAGCGAGCCAAGAAGTTACTGAGAAGTTGCCGTAATCCAGAACACAGATGTCTTTGAATGGAACAAAAACTTTCTCATCATCTAAACTGAAAAGGGAACTGATTTATGATTTAAGATTGTCTACTCATTTACACTGAATTTCAAATAAAGGGACTTTTTAAATTGTCATTTTTTTATGTAAAACTATTTTGTAAATAAAATCTAAAAGTTATTTTTGATTCACAAGAAAAACTTTTAACTTGAGTGCCGCATGACAGTCCCTTAAATATACTCACCAGACATGATACAGGTAATAACTCTACAAACACCTACAATGACGGTGCTATGAACTGGAAATGTAAGCATAAACCAGCAGATCCCCATTTTGTGTAGCATAATGATTCCTGAAGACATCAGAAAACAAAGATACTAAAGATAGTAAAAGAAATATATATTTTACATGTAACATTACTTCATTGTTCTCCCATTATTTCTAATGTAATTTTAAGGAATATTTTGGTTTCAAGGAATAAAAATCATGCTTGATAATCTTTATAAAAGAAATATAAAGGTCGTTAAGCCAAGTGTATCCCATTTTCTCCTGAAGGCTTATGGTAAGTTCAAGTTTCCTTCAATAAAATATTGACTAGCTAATTGGTAGTACTGTGGTTCTTCAGGATCTTATGAATATTGATTGTGATAGCTGACCCAGATACCAATCATCAGACAAGCTTATATAACTACTGCCATTTGGCAAGTGACATGTTCTATCAGATTTCAAAATGAATTTCACAGTATTGGGATACAAGCACTAGCAAGAGTTCAAAACAAGTTATACTATACTGTAAGGACTGAACATATAAACCAGATCCTTCAATCAAAGCCCCAACCCGGACAAAAACAAGAAAAACTTTAAGCCCTAAAATTAAAATGTTTTATAACGAACATTCCAAAGGCACATATACAAGATGCACAATTATTCAGAATTTATTTTAAACATCTTAGTTCCATTGTTCTCTGTCCCGTATCTTCCATTCCATCAGTCAATACGAAGGATGGTTCAAAGACTATTTTTTTACACCAGTAAGACAGGCTTAGGATTCCAGCTAATATTCAAGGCAGACAGACCAGCCAGCTATGGTAGAAGGGGAAGTGTAAGCCATCTCCTAGTGAGTTCCTGGAGGATTCTGTGGAGTGAGCTCCATGACCCTGCCTTTGGGAATGGGCGGAGGCGGGGGGTAGGGGGGAGACATGCAGGACAGCAGAGAGCCTATGCTCTGAGATGCTTGTCAGAGAACAAACATGTGCTCCTAGCATGGGTGATCTGTGACAGGACAGCGAAGAGGCCAGTCACAATTGTGGACAGAGGGACTGAAGAAAAGGCCACAGATTTAAGGAAACCCCTGTGTTCACCCAGACAACTATATATTTCCTGCTGAAAATTAGTGTTCTAGATGATAAGCTTAAAAACAGAAAAGGAAATTAAGGTATTTTATGCCAAAGGTGAGCACATATTCAAAATAGCTTCTTTGGATTAAACTGTCATTAAGACAGTTGGGATATTTGGTTTGACTTTCAACAACATTATTAGTGGCAATGTCCCATTGTAAATTCACACTGCAATTAGGAATGTAGCAACTACTGTGGCATTTATTAGCTGTTAAAAAGCATCACAATCAGTTTCATGATCAGAAAATAAAGCAAGATTTCATAACTTTTTTTTATAAAACTGTTGAATTTCTGAAAATATAAAGGATCATTTGCTTTCTAAAAATATCAGCTTTGCCGCATGCTGTTCGAGAGATCTGACCCCAAAAGCTTCTCAAGTTTTACCATCCACGGAGTCTTTATTTGTAACAGAGACCCATCTGTTATTTTCCATCTGAAGCTGGAAAGAGTTAAGACAATTAGTTTCTACTTTACTTTCAAAATAAAAATTGCAAAATTAAATAGTAACTATTTCTTTTGCATTTTTCTGGAAACTAGTTTTTAAAATGTGATTTTCAGACAGAAAACCTATCTTACCTTCTTTAGCAGTTTATAACAAAGTGAGAGAAGTTGGACCAAAATAGCCATCATGGATCTTGTCTTTGTAATACACTTATCAACCTATAATGACAGAAAGCAAGCAAATAAAATTCTACAAAAGGTACTTCAAAAGACTGTATTATTAATTACATTTTAACCTGATAAAATTTCTTCATTGTAGAAATTTAAAGGATCTCAAAAGGCATATGGATTAGGGCACATGAGCAGACTTGAGGCCTCAGAACACAAGTGCAGGGCCTGCTGCCCAGATCTCCTGCCCACTTCACGGAACCCCAGGAAGAATGGATGGAAAATCAACCTGTTCTATTTTGAGCTGTTTAGGCACTTCTTAAAACACTCCAAAGTGCGGCAGTGAACCCCCTACTTAGCAACTTCTGGCACTCTGCTTTGTGGACATAAGCTAAATTCCCTAAGACAAACAACGGGAGCCCCTACTCTGAGGGATTTGTGCCCTAGTTAGACATGTGATGACCTCAGGATTTAAGGGTAGCTGCTCAGTGTGGTGGAATTGATCATGTCCAAAAAGCTGATTTATGGAGCGCCTGGGTGGCTCAGTCATTAAGCGTCTGCCTTCAGCTCAGGTCATGATCCCGGGGTCCTGGGATCGAGCCCTGCATGGGCTCCACTCCACACGAAGCCTGCTTCTCCCTCTCCCACTACCCCTGCTTGTGTTCCTGCTCTCGCTGTCTCTCTCTCTGTCAAATAAATAAATAAAATCTTTAATAAAAAAAAAAAAGAAAAGAAAAGAAAGCTGATTGATTTGGTGAACCTACTGCTCCCTGGGGTCAGTTACAACTACAGATGATAAATGATTCTTGCAATCGAGGCATGAAAAATGGAAGTAAATTGCCCGTCTGTGGATGATAACACTCTGAAGAAAAATAGGCTAGAAGCATGCCTGGTAAGTGTAAAAGTTTCTCAAGTGTCTCCCGAGTAACGCGCTCTTCCTTTTACCTTTAGAAACACTTGATTTTGCAAAGGTGTCTTAGTTACTGTTTGGAGCTGGTGGCATAAAGGAATCAGCTTGTTTATTTCCAGGAGAAGCATAAGCTTGTCATCATCTTTCAGCTGAAATATAATTTAGGAAGTTATAACAACTCCAACAAACACCATCTTTTAAACCTTAGATACCCTTACACCTTAATAATATATCCCCCAAGTGGGTATTTGTGACATCACCATCAAGACCAAGCAGGCGGACTTGCATTACCTGTTTTAAGAAAACTTGTACACTTGAAGCAAGCTTTAAGCCCTCTTCAGCAAAAACCTAGTGGAAAAGAAAAGTGTCACTACTTAGATATATATCTTACAGATAGTTCATAAGAAATATACTCATGGCTAATTGTCATATTGAATTTTAAAAGTAAACCCAAAGATAAAAGGTCTGTCGTGGAACTCCTGAAGCTTTTCTCCCACCCAGGAAACACAAATGTTTAGCAGTATTCAGAAGGAGATTTCTCAGGCCTGATGCAGAATCAATCTCTGGAAAGACTCCTCTACACCTGGACACCTCCAATTACTCTGGAGGGTCATAAAGACCTATGATACTTAACCATACAAATTATGTCTGGGCTTCTGGAAGGATCTGGAGCTCACCTTATAATACCCCAACTCTAAAGGGTGATGAATTGTGGAACATGAGGTCAAAGGGTTAGGACTTTCCTGCTTCCACTAAAATTTGTCACCCATACACATTCCTTAACCAGCCATTTGAGAGGACCAATTTAGATTGGTTCTTGAGTATTCACCATGCATTTTACAATTTAGCGAAGAGAACAGGATGATGGCAAAGAACAGTGGAAAAATAAGGCTGGGCAGATAAGATAGGAATATTTAGGATGCTTATTTTAAAATAGTAACAGAATGTTTCAGAGTAAGACACCAGGGGAATAAAGGGTAGGAGTCTTAGCTTTAGATGGCAGCCGTAAAGAAGAAGAGAATGGCAAATATGAGGGTGGTTTGTGAAGAAAACTAAAGTGCTTGGTAATGAATTAGATAAAGAACATGAAGAAGGAGGCAATGCAGTGTTAACCGTAACACTCTATCCAACACCTTGCTATCATTGGAAGAACTGATCTCAAGGTCAAATAATCCTTTGCTCCCTTCCTTACCCTTTAAAAGGGAGACCGATGAGTTTTACACATAGATTCTAACCAACCAGAATGACTCATTTACCCATACGTTCTTCATCATCCTACATTACCACTTTCTGTTTACATCTCGTCCCTTCTGGCCTGCAAACCCCATGGGGGCAAGATCCATGTCTATCTCCTGGACTATCATGGTTTTACAACCACCTAAAAGCTGATGACTCCCCAGTCTCTCTCTCCATTCTTGAACAATCCTGACACCAGTCTTTTACATACTACTTGAGCAAAACAAAATGCTTGATTTCCACCCTCTAAATCTGGTTTGCTCCCTCAGTGTTCCCTAGCTCAGTAAATGGCACTACGATTTACCCTGGTGATCAAGCCAAAAACATTTTAAAACCTAAGTCCGATCCTGCCACTGCTACTCCAAACCCTCAATGGGTTTTCCCTCATACCTGAAAAAAAAGTCAAAGTTCTTCCCAGGGCTATGGAGATGTCATACCTTACCACTTTCCTTCTGGTTCACTCTGTTCCATCCACATTTGCCTCTTTATTTTTCTTCAGACCCCTCCAGCCTACCTCAACATCTCAGGGCCTTTGCACTTGCTCTGTTTGCCTAAAATATTCTACCCCCAGATTTCCATCCAGCTCACTCTCTCATTCATTAATATCTCTACTCAAATGTTACCCCCTTAGAGAGGTCTTTTCTTGCCACCCTTCTATCACCTTTCTCTCTTTATCTTTCATGATTTTATCTCTAAATGCTTATATATAGGCACTGCATACTTAACCTTCTCCTGCCTACCTCCTCCCACTAGAATGTAAGCTCCAGGTCAGCACTGGCTTTGTTCTGTTCTCTTTTCTCCACAGAGCTCTCCCCACCAGGATCTGACATACAGTAGAAGCTCAATAAATTCTTGATGAGCGCTTCATGTTCATCAGTAGATAATTCAGTAGACACCGGTTTAATGAATAAGCTCACACAGGAGGAAGGTGACCAGTGAATCTTTTGCAGTGAAATACCCCCTGTGGTGTGGTATGATTTCAAATGGATATGAGCCAAATGGAACAGAGTGAATCCAGAATTTATTCCAACTGTTTTAAGGGAAATCGCTCATTTACAGTCAACTTTATAAGAAAATACAAAAGAAGTATTTTCTAGAAATCTTCTGACTCTGATGATAATCATCCTCCCGAGCTAAAATCCCTTTCCTGAAGAGGCTCAGGTGGCAGCACATGGGAATGCCAAAGGAAACTATTAAAGGTTAGAAAGTGATAGAAATTACCCATTTCAAATGTAAGAATGCCCTTGGTTCTAGAAAAGCAAACTACCGTGAGAGTTAGGGCAAGTATTCTTGCAACCCACTTGCCAATCTGAGGCCTCTGAGGGAGAAGAATTCAAGATGGGCCTACGTGGAGTTCCATTAGACACACTGGGGCACAGGGGTGGGGGTGAGCATGTCTGTCCCTCCCTGAATGCCTTAAATCAGCAGGAATATGGAAGGAAAGAAGGAAACTATACCAAGTACCCCTCTGTCTCAAGCCTATGACAGATGCTTTCTCATGTGTTGTCCTCATTTACTCAGTATCATTCATCCAATCCAATAATGAAGAGGCCAAAAAGCCTTCCTAGCATTCAGGAAGGTATCCAGGATATGCACTTGCTGACAGGATATTTCCACCTACTTGGAAAACCTATAACTTATTGCACATATTGACCGTCAACAAAGCCCACTCTGCTTTATCCTTATAATATTTGAATTTTACACAAGATATCAAAAAAAAAAAGTTCCACAAAATGCTACTGCAAGCCATCTGCTTTTCCACTTTTCTCTATACATGTGTGTGCATAGGTAAGCATACAAACATGATATGGTAAATCATTTAGAAAATCTGTTATTACCCACTTTTAGCCCAGAATTAAATTAGTAGCATAAAATGGAAATAAAACATACCTCTAGTTGATGAATTAAATCCTGGGAAGTTTTCAGTGGCCCCTCTCCTCTGAAATAAAATGAATTATCAAGGAGATCTTATTGTCTGAAAATTGGTTTCATAACATAAAACTTCTAGAGCATTTTGTATGTTAATAGATCCCAAATTTTTGAAGAGTAATACTGAATAGACTAATAATATTGTAACTTTATTCTTGAATAACTTTAACTATTACTTCTTAGGGCATTTTAAAATTTTTCAGTGAACATTATATATGTTAATTTTATAATGTAAAGAAATTTAAAACCGACAAGTAATATTTAAGTTTTATTTTTCCTTTTTAATCTTTTTCATTTTGCTTCATAAATTAAATACACAAGATCTGACAATATGTCTTAACCAAAGGCCTTTGTTACATAATGTTAAGAGGATCAGACCAAAACTCAAAAAATTCTCATTTTTAATTCTAAAACTTTGACAAGGGAATGTCATTTAAGTTTCAGCGCTGGGTATATAAAATAGTCATAATATTTGTGCTACCACTCTCATCAGCAGATTAGGGAACATCAGATTGAAAACTATCAAGAAGAACCAAGACCTCTACAAACAAAAAGCAAACCACAGCAAAGAGAACAGAATGCATTATGAAGAGCAGTAGACTAGGCATGAATAGAAGAAATCTAATAACAACCAGTTCTGCCCTCAACATCTGTGACATGTGAACAAATTATTCCTGTTCTCTGATAAACCGCTGTGATCATCAAATAAAATTATGAAACAGAAACCACTTAAAGACCTATAAGGCTCTGGTAATTTTGAAATTTTTTTAAGTCAAAATGCACTAGTAAATCTTAAATATATAAATTATCAAGAAATAGGAATGCCTGGCTGGCTCAGTTGGTACAGCATGTAACTCCTGATCTTGGGGTTATAAGTTTGAGCCCCTTATTGGGTGTAGAGAGTACTTAAAAATCTTTAAAATTATCAAGAAATATGAATTATCACCTATAAATTACTAAGAAATTGTATAAATTGTTAAGACAACCTTAAACAGCAGCCTGAGGAAAAGCTATAAAATTGCCCGGGAAAACTGTAAAACTGTGAAGGCTAACAGATGGGTCTCAGAAAAAAGGGGCGCCTGGGTGGCCCAGTCAGTCAAACGCCCGACTCTTGGTTTTGGCTCAGGTCATGTTCTCATGGGTCATGGGATTAAGCCCCACACTGGGCTCCCCACTGAGCAGGGAATCTGCTTGAGATTCTCTCCTTCTGCCCTTCCCCCTACTCACACACATTCTCTCTCAAATAAATAAATCCTTAAAAAATATTTTAAAAAAAGAAACAAGCAACTAGATGAGGCTGGTAAACCACAGGTATTAAGGGAAAACAGAAAAAAATGTTGGGGAAAAACATAAGCTGACAGTGTGGGTAGAAAACAAAGCCAGCTTGAGATTTTACCACAGATATATCAAGATGTGTCAAAATGGCACAAGGTGTTACCCATTACAGAAAGTCCATTTTCTTCCCTGAACTGAGCATTCCTGTCTAATAACTACATCTCCTAACAAGTCCCATTCCACAGAGCTTTAGTTATTCCTACCCCTCATAATGCAGCCCCTCATGCTTCCTAGTCTCCATGGGATGCATGTCATCCCTTACCAGAATCCACTATCCTGACTCTGAAACAAAAAATGCTGACCACATCACCCTGGAATATTCTGAAACAAGAAACAAGAAATAAAAGAGGCAGTTAAAAATGTAAACAAAAAATTCTACTTGAGGAATCCTCTGTTTAGGAAGATTTTCTATATCAAACTACATTTACTTAGTGATAATGATATTCCTCCAGTTTTCATCGGTGAAAAACCAATTTTTGTTTAAAGATCTGCTGATTTTTATCCCCAGAAGATAACTAGCATGATTGCAGCCAAAGGTCAAGATCTTTGTTATTCCAGCTAATCTGTGCACATTTGGTGTGCGTGAACGAAGGAGTTCCATTTTACTTTCTTCTGCAAATGTGACTCATCAGATTTTAAAAAGACAGGACCTAAGAAAAAAAGGTCAAAACTGCATTAGGAAGACTCAATCCCAGGAGAAGCTTGCAAAGAAAAATGACTAAGCACAAAGGAAGGAAACCACCGAAGAGGAAAGGTCGCGCATGCTGGAAAGTATGGTAAAGCATTAACAGATGGCTGCTGAACAGAGGCCAAGGCACTCAGCTCCTATCACTTCTGCACCCTCCAGAATTCTCTGTCTTGAAAAGGTAGAGGACTTCATCAAGAGGGAAATGAATGCTCCTTCCTCACTCCTGATCTTCCTTCCATACACAGGCATCTTCACTAGCATAACCCCACTTCTCTCGGCTCTCCCCCTTATTCCCTCCCATAGAAAGGTATGAGCATTTATTTAGCTTTTCAGTCTTTTTGGTGACTTTGCAAAAATAAATGGGATGTGGTAGGCCTCTCCTTTCTCCTTTTCTCTTGGAAGTAAAGCTGCTTTTGGGAGACACCTGCTCTGTCAGTTATTTTGAGAGATACATTCTATCCCTGTAGAGTAAGATTTCTGAATTTTCTGAATTCTAGAGATCGTTTTTAAAAACCTACTTGTTAGGGGATATAAACTACATTATCCAATAATAGCTTTATCAATATAAAGGTTATGGCCCCTACCTGCCTATTCTTTTGCTTACTTTTTCATTTTGTTCAGAAATTGGGTAGGAAAAAGGGTG
This sequence comes from Callorhinus ursinus, assembly GCF_003265705.2. Classification (NCBI taxonomy): domain Eukaryota; kingdom Metazoa; phylum Chordata; class Mammalia; order Carnivora; family Otariidae; genus Callorhinus; species Callorhinus ursinus. The sequence goes on along the minus strand of NW_027397086.1, from coordinate 20,546,713 downwards.
CTATTTATTGAACCCCAATGCCCACATAGCTGTGGAGATCCTAACTACTTTAATTGAGCTTAAGACTCCAGATGAGGGGTGTCTGGGTGGTTCAGTCGAGTGACTGACTCTTGGTTTCATCTCAGGCCGTGATGAGATCGAGCACCAGGTCAGGCTCTGCTCTCAGACGGGAGTCTGCTGGAGATTCTCCTCCTCTCACTCTGCCCACCCCTCCGCCCGCCCCCCGGCTCACAAGTGCATGCTTTCTCTCTCTCTCCCTCGCTAAAAGTAAAGAAATCTTTTTTAAAAAATGAAAAAAAAAAAAAAAGACTCCAGATGAAATAGATTACATTCCAGAATACTAAAACAACTTGTGGGTGTGAACCACTGCTGATATTTTCAAAATCAAAATGAGTAGAAGAGCCATAGCATTAGAGATATCAAATATTTTCTAGGTTTCCAAAAATAAAAAGGAAAGATTTCAGAAAATTAGTGAAAAGTTTGAAGTCATTCCTTGAGAAAATTCTAGAATGGATTATTGAGCAGATAACAGATAAATGTTTACAACATGGAATTACTATACCATATGTATAGATTATTTTAACAGAAGATTGTGGAATGTGATCAACATGGACTTCAATGAGGCATTTGATCAAGAGTCTTGTTATGCAGACAGGACAAAGAATGTAGGTCATGCAATAGTAAAGTCAGGGAAATTCTCTGCTATATAATGAACACTGATTCATGGAGATGTGGCACCCTATTGAGGTGGTAGTCCTCATGGTTCTATTCTTTGATCTGTATTATCTAATCAATCATCAGTCACTTGCATAAAGAGTTTAAAAGACATGTTTTCTAAACTTACTGATGCTGGCTAGGAGAGAGAATGATATATTGAATGACAAAAATCAGGATGCAAAATTATAACGACTGGGTGGCTCAGTCGTTAAGCGTCTGCCTTTGGCTCAGGTCATGATCCCAGGGTCCTGGGATCGAGCCGCGCATCGGGCTCCCTGATTCATGGGAAGCCTGCTTCTCCCTCTCCCACTCCCCCTGCTTGTGTTCCCTCTCTCGCTGTGCCTCTGTCAAATAAATGAATAAAACCTTAAAAAAAAATTATGAAAAGAACAGTACACAAACCTGGAGGGGTTATCTTTTAAATCTAAATCCTAATTAAATGTCTTCTTGTTGTATTCACTTAATTATCGTAAGAACTTAGTCTTTTTTACCAAATATTTGAAATTGACTTTAACCTATCAATGATTTAACACGAGTTTTTCCTTACACCAAATATTATTAAACTGATTTAAAAGGATCAAGTGTAACTACATTTACCTAGTAAATAAATACAGAGAATAGGCCATACTGGACATGTTGCGCCCATTTCGAACAATCTCATTTTCCTGATCCTCCCATTTCTTGATCTCACAGTTGACATCGGAGGTAAGCAAACCCAGCTTAAGTCCAAGCTTTGCTATCTTGGCTTGCTCCTATAAAATACACATTTTAATCACCACAATATTGTCATTATTGATGTAAAAGGAAGATTAGAAGTAAGACTGTTAAAAGAAAAAGGTCTTACCTCAGAGTCAGGCTTGTCTGGCTTTAATGATTTTAGGTTTGCGTTATTCTTCTATGACAATAAAAAGATTAAGACATCTTAAAAAGCAGTACAGCTAATTGTGAGGAAATACAATAGTAATAGAACACAAATTACCTATAATAAAATTTTACCTTAAACATTTTCAGAACATACTTAAACTATATTAAATTAAGTTGAAACAATTATTTGCAAATACTCTTCCAGCATGTAAGTTCAGCTTTGAATAGGTAAGTAGTCAGAAACCCGGGACCAGGGAAAGCAGATCATGTCCCAGAAGGATTTAAAGACTCCTACAGTCTTCTCAGAGTCCAGTTATTATACCTCCAAACATTTGTGGCCCCTCTGTTATTTTTATGAAATGATGTCATAAAATTAGCCACTATATGTAGTTTTCCACATGTTCCTAATGTTATGACTCTGGAGTTCAATTCCTTTAACCAGTTTGCCCTTTGAAGGCAAAATTTCAGCACCCTAGTGTCATTGACATCTCAGTTCCTAATCCTCTACACAGGCTGTATAGGAGATTATACTTAGAATATAGCACTTCATATTTGAATCAACATTTTTGATGGGCCCCTATTTTTGAAACAGCAAGTTTGTTTCTGTGTAAGCTATATGGAACTCAGACTATAGTTCCCCAAGGACAGGCGAAAACATTATAGTTAGTTAGGTTGGCAAGCTAGCCCACAGACTCCTACTTAAAGAATAGAGGGGCGCCTGGGTGGGTTAAGCAGCTGCCTTCAGCTCAGGTCATGATCTCGGGGTCCTGGGGTCAAGCCCTGCATCCAGCTCCCTGCTCAGCGGGGATCCTGCTTCTCTCTCCCTCTGCCTCTCCCCCTGCTTGTGTGCTTTCTCTGTGTCAAATAAATAAATAATATCTTAAAAAAAAAAAAAAAGAATAGAAACCACTACTAATAGCAATGTTTCTTTGAAAAATATATGCAGAAGCTCTCAGGAGATGGCAGCCCAGGTTGGCCATTCCCCCCTAATCTGAGGTCTTGTGGGAGCTCCCCTAATTGGGGCAGGAGTTCCAGAATGGCCAGGGCTACTGTACATAAAGGGGTAGGAGACGCTGATAGCCTTTTTTTGTTTTAACATTTACTCAAACACTAAACACACACACACACACACACACACACACACACACACACACATTGAGTAGATGTACACAAAGTATAAATTATAACATAATAAAACAAAATACCCAGCTCCCTTTGCTTAAGAAACAGGTCATCATCAATAGCTTTGAGGCATATGTGTATCCCCTTGTTTTTGGTTTCCCTTATTATCACCACAACTTGATACTTCTGACCAGTTCTTCCGTCACCAGTTTCACTGCAGAACAGAAGAGCCTCAAATTTTCCTTGTTCCTCTGTCTCACAGTTTATATTTACTCATTTAACATAGCCCTTTTGAGATTTTCTGATGTTGCTCACTATAGAAGAAATAGGACAGAAATGAATGTGGGGAAACTATAAAGCCGCACACATGTACAAATACGAGCTGCCCCTTATGTTCACTGGAAAATGCAGATGATCTGTGTTCTCTCTGGCTCCTCCTTGTAAGAGTCACATCACCTGTATCTTCCTCCTTCGTCTGGTAGACGATAAAGCATTGAAGACATAGCCTCAAGGTTTGGAGGGTTTATTTTATTTAGAATTTTACGGCCTATCTTATTTTTTTTAATTCAGTTGTGTTTTCATTATTTTTACTTTTACTTTTACAAATGATTATTATTAGTGTTTACTGAAGACTGAAAGGGAGTTGCCTGACAAGGTGCAGAAACCATCTTCATACATGTCACCAAGCCGGCCACCTAGTGGGACATTATTTTAGACTGCAGTCAGATGCATCAGTTTCAGTTTCAAATTTACCATTTGGGTTCTGAATAAAACATTCCAAAATGTACAAAACTGGGGTATGTGCACCCCAATGTTTATAGCAGCAATGTCCACAATAGCAAACTGTGGAAAGAGCCAAGATGTCCAACGACAGATGAATGGATAAAGAAGAAGCGGTATATATACACAATGGAATATTATGCAGCCATCAAAAGGAATGAGATCTTGCCATTTGCAACGATGTGGATGGGACTGGAGGGTGTTATGCTGAGTGAAATAAGTCAATCAGAGAAAGACATGTATCATATGACCTCACTGATATGAGGAATTCTTAATCTCAGGAAACAAACTGAGTGTTGCTGAGTGGTGGGGGGTGGGAGGGAGGGGGTGGCTGGGTGGTAGACTTTGGGGAGGGTATGTGCTATGGTGAGCGCTGTGAATTGTGCAAGACTGTTGAATCACAGATCTGTACCTCTGAAACAAATAATGCAAGATATGTTAAGAAAAAAAAAAGAAAAAGAAGAAGATAGCAGGAGGGGAAGAATGAAGGGAAGTAAGTCAGAGGGGGAGACGAACCATGAGAGACGATGGACTCTGAAAAACAAACTGAGGGTTCTAGAGGGGAGGGGGGTGGGGGGATGGGTTAGCCTGGTGATGGGTATTAAAGAGGGCACGTTCTGCATGGAGCACTGGGTGTTATACGCAAACAATGAATCATGGAACACTACATCAAAAACTAATGATGTATTGTATGGTGATTAACATAACAATAAAAAAATTTTAAAAAATGTACAAAACTCTTCTACTTACCATTGGCTTTGGAAGTGACAGGTAGCCATACTTCTCTCCTACAAATAACACATATAACTTAAAACAAATTTTCTATTAGCGTATTTTCTATTATTCACATTTAATTTTTTTAATATGATTAAACAGGAATGGTAGTACATTCATTTTGATAATTTAGTCTATTAATTACATGTGTTTCAGAAACAAAATTGTAATCTGGTGAACATGAAGGCTGTCAACAGTTGTATCTCTAAGGTACCTGGTTGGACAATCTCTCCCTCCCCCAATGTAATGGCAGAAAGGCAAAATATCTCAGTGCTATTTACTTATATTTACAACAAGCTTCCTTCATAGTGAAATCTTTCACAGTGGCCTGCCTCCAATGAAACCAGATTCTTCTTTTATCAGTACCAGTTATCAGGGCTTGCTTCCTTTTCTGTGACTATCAAACCAAATCATTTACACCTAAGTTCTTAAAGTATTCTTCCAGTCAAACAGAGCAACTCCAGTGTACAAGATAGGAAGAGGAAGTAAACTAAATACAGTCTCTTGGCTGTGAATTAACACACGCAGGAAGCACAGTAAACTGAGGAAAGGAAGGAGACATGTGATGCCCACTTCACCCCTGTGCTTTCCTATTTCAAACTTCTAGATCATGTATAAAGTCAGGTTACAGGGACGCCTGGGTGGCTCAGTTGGTTAAGTGACTGCCTTCGGCTCAGGTCATGATCCTGGAGTCCCGGGATGGAATCCCGCTTCGGGCTCTCTGCTCAGCGGGGAGTCTGCTTCTCCCTCTGACCCTCCCCCCTCTCATGTGCTGTCTCTCTGTCATTCTCGCTCTCTCAAACAAATAAATAAATAAAATCTTTAAAAACAAAAGTTAGGTTACAATGGATGGTAGATTGTTTTCAAAGCCTAGTGTGTTCATAGGGGAAAGAATTTACAATAAGATTGAACAGTAATTGCTTCCTGACTTTAAGGAATGGGACTTTGTTCAGCTGTAATATATTAGGTAGAACCATATGAAATTGCTGATACTCAGCCACTCTGAAATACAAAAATAGCAATTTCATACAGTTTCACCTAGTGAAAGTAAATACAGTATAAGAGCACTAAATCATACACTTTCTTATAGAATGACTGTTACATGAACAGGGTGAGCCTATTCATAACATATTTAAATTTTCATCTAGAACTGTGCTGTTGAATATGGAATCCACCAGCCATGCATGACTACTGAGCAACAGAAACATGACCGGTCTGAATTGAGATGTGTTGTAAGTATAAAATACATACTGGATTTTGAAGATTTAATATAAAGGGGGAAAAATGTAAGAGACCTCATTAATCATTTTTAAGTATTGATTATAAACGGAAACAATTATCTTGGATACACTGGGTTAAGTAGAAAACACTGAAATGAATTTCACCTGTTTCTTTTTAAATTTTTCTTGTGCCTCCTAGAAAACTTTAAAGTACATATGTGGCTCACCTTATATTTCTGTTGGACAGTGCTGATCTAGAAAATGAACTGTCATTATGGGTTAAGCCATTGGTACTCATGAATAGCTTTACGGTTCAAATCATTTCTTTGTAATGTCGGAATAGTAAGGGAATTTTATTAATGATTTTCTGTTCTCAGAATTGTGAGAGAAAAATAAAACTTAAAAGACATTATTTCCATGCCTTGTCTCTTAGCGCTGATATAAAAAGTGCCTGATTTAGCTGTGAAAGATTAATAGAAGACTTTAAGTCATTTAGAACCTCAAAATTCACCATTTATCTTAACTCAAAGTCCAAATCCTGTCTATAATAGCCCTAAAAAGTGGTCTTAATAAGCTGCAGAAACGAGCATAATCATTACTTAAGCATAACTAGCTTAGGCGTGAGCAATCTTGTATTATCTACCCTTGTGATCCTCCATAGAGCCTATGACCCTGACATGTTCACATTTTCTCTACAAGAGAAAAAAAAGAAAGCCACCTATCTCAGTATCCCTTATTTCTCCGAGAAACAACAGAGTTAAAGAAACCAGAAGGCAGGGAGAAATAAATGAAATTAAAAAAGGAGCCTTTCTATAATCTGGTTTTCTAGCATTACCATCACCAATTAATCACTGGCACTTCCAGTCCCCGAGGCTGTCTCACAGACACTTTGTTTTGCTCCATATTCCCATCATTTAGTTGGACTCAGAATGATCTGAATATTTGAGGATAACTGCAAAACTGATCTTTCTTCAAGATAGCTTTTCCCCAAATGCTGTGCAGGTAAGGTTATCCCTCTTTCCCCCAATTCCAATATAAATCAAGTTTAGTTGATAATCATAAAAAAAAAAAGTTGATAAAGATACCAAAAATCATTAATCTGAATCATTTTATAATTAAATTTATAGCTGTTTTTTCCATACAAGCCTAATTATTGCCATTGATTCTAAGCAGAGCAAATATATTGACTCAGTTACAGTTAGCTCTTGTATCAAATTAAAGAAGTGGCATTAACAATTTCTATCTCTGATGAAAACATGTTATAAACATTAGAAGTAACTGGAAAAACAGGAATATTTATGGGGAAAACATAGTCAATATTTGAATTATAAACCTGTTTTTCAAAGCACTGTTTTCACAGGGGTATCGTAAGTTTAATACTCCCCAAATCCTTTGTTTAATATTCCCTAAATCAACACCACAACTGCACCATTTTTACTTCTCACCTTACACCTCCAGATAAACTAAGTTCAGGGTTAAACTCAAGAGCCCCTCTCATCTGATGGGAGTACCGAAATGATCGCTTATGAAAACCTAACTGAGAAATGCTGCTCTCATTTTCACTATCCAGAGCTCTTCTGCATCTCTACAAACTAAAGCTAATTTCCCAAGGACAGAAAAGCCTCACTATTTCACTAAAGATGTGCTATGTAATTCCCTATTAGAAGGTCCCACAATTAGCTTTTTTGATTCCGGAAGGAGCTCTATTATTGCATTATCAGAAAGATCATGTCCCCAGACCCACTGAAAATGAATCGCTAACTACTGAAGGATAGGCAATTAGCTAACCACAGAAGTAGGATTGGGGTATTCTAATCCAAACCCAGTTGTCATCCTCAAACTCTCCCTTACCTCTACATTCAATTAATCAGCAAATCCTACCAATATGACCTGTAAAATTCTTCTTACATCAGTCTTCTTATCTCCATTTCTACTATCATCATCTCATTATCTCTTGTCTGGATGGGTCACTCCCTTGTTTTGAACCACATGTCCCCCAGATAAGCTCATATTCATCCACAAGCATGTTCCTCCTTCTGTGCATCCCATTTCAGTGAACAGCACCTTACACATCCAATCTGCCAAGTGATAAAACAGGCACAGAGCTATGGAACAGGACCATTAGGTACATCCCTATAACCTGAAGCCTAGTCATATTAATTCTAAGATGGTTCAAACAGAACAAGAGAAATTCAGCCTCTTTAAAGGAGAAACAGTCTACAAGCTATGAGAGAAGGCTTCTTTTAACCTTTAGTTATCTAAAATAATCTCAAATTCTAAATGCTATGATTACAAATTCATCACTAAGGGAAAGTGGAGTCTTTCTGATCTGGTCCTTTCTAATATGAAGACCATGGCTTCCCAAGAGGGTTGGGTAAGAAGGCAGAAATAAAGGCAGGAAGACAAGTATTGATTTCTGAGTTCTTAAAACAACCTCAGGAGGCCCTATAGTGAAATTTGTGTGTCCCAGGATAAGGGGGACAATGACCTAGCCCTGAGTCCCTTTCTCATTGCTTACCATGTTATTTGCTTCAATTGGTTGGTTAAACGATACTTGCAAACATATCCGATAATTCTTCTAGTAATGAGAGTCAAGATATTCAGAGCAGAACAAAGGTATATAGAATACAGCAAAGGGTTTTCAATAATAGCTGTAACATGAGTTATAACAGTAGCAGAAAGAAATCAGGATCTGAAGAATACACTCCATCCTTTGTATGGAAAGTAGTGGACAGGTGCAAGGTAACAGGCAGGCTTGTCATAATAACCATACAGAACAAGGAAAACAACACTGTGACACTGGACTCAGTCCAGTCAATAATGGCTAACCCAGAGTTGGACTTCTTTGTCAAAAAAGCTATTCTTATGAGCTTAATGTTAAAAGTCAGGACAAAGAAAGGCAGTACAAGAAATCAACCAACTCTATCTCAGTTAACCCCACATAAGGATCCTTCTGAACAGCAAGATACTTTACTGGTTAAACAATGGATGTACCATTGATTGAGGCAGCAGAGTTTCCCACCTACAGAGGAATTTCTTTCAGCCCTGAAGAAGTTAAGGTAACCTGATTTTTTTTTGAGGATAGGTTACCCAAACTTAAAGAAGAGACCATTTACATAACATCCAGCTTGAAAGTAAAAGAAACCAGAGACCATGTGGTCCAAACATAAGTATAGGATTTTCCTGTTTCAGCTCTAGTCTATCTGTAGTGGGTGCTGGTGTTGAGAAAGATGGGGAAGTCATTTTCTTCATTTCCTAAACAAGTCCTATAGCTAAATGACCATTCTTCTTCAGATATGAATCAACAACATCACTTTACCTTTTAATATATGAAACTTGCCTCACATAAAAATCCATGTGTCTATAAATACTTTATAAAAGCATTGAAGTGATAAGCCATTTAGATTAGCTATCACAGAAATCTTTAAATGTAAAAGCACGGTAAAGATTTATTATATTTTACAAATTATGCTATATTTACAAAGTCTATCTAATTTTCTGATTTTTAAAAGTAAATCAGCAATTATCCTATATAGGTATTTTTAAAAATATGAAATGTTTAGATGTTCAAGTCAATAAAAATAAATATGTAATTTGATGTTATTGTGGCTTAAAGGACATTTTATTTTAAAAATAAAAAAGCATGCTTGACACTAACAGAAGCCATTCAAAGAGGATAAAACACATGAAAACACATAAACATAAATAAGAGGACACACCATACAATGGAAAATAAACCAAAGTCCCGGTTGTTATTAAAATAAAGAATAAAAATGATGCCTTCCTATACATTGTGCAGTGCTATTCTACATGTTGTAGAAATACCAATGAACTTACCCACCATAGGAAATTTTCCAAGATTATGTAGTCATCAAAGAAAGAGATTCCATCCAAGTGGAAGGAAAGCAATTCAAAAATCAAGTAACTACCTTCATTTCATTATGAAGTTAGTAGAATTAAATCAGAGAATAATTGTATTACAGAAGAGCTTTTGTACTAAAACTAAAAAACAATTTTGATAAAATATAACATGACCAAATTTCAATAGGAAAACTAGAATATTATTAATTCAAAGAAATCTACTACACTGTTGTACAATAAATTGTACTGTTTACATACTACAATAAAGAAGGACACGCAACATTTTCACAATTTTTCTGTGGAAGGTATGTTACTATAAAAATAACCCATTGGGTTATAACAAGATAATTCATTTTGCAACTGAGGTTTGACATTAAAAAACTAACAGAGCTAATTAAAATAATAATATATTTAAATATGCAGACAGTTTCTCACCTCGTCTTCCTTCAAACACGTCATTGATTTCTCTTAGCAGTGTTGACATGTCACCAATTTGGGATTCCCAAGCTTCACAAAATACATCTAGGTTTTCTTTAGCAATTTTACTAGATGGATGCAATGTCAATGTCTCAGCGGCAGAAATTATCTAATGAAATACAACATACACAGGTGTCCATTTCAAAATCTTAGCTCTCAACATCACATTGGAGACCAGACTTAAGTCTGTACTGTACACTTCATAGTTGTTCAACAAACAACTATGAAGTGCTTTCCACACATAAGCACCACGTTGGCCAACGTGGAGAGACATGGAACAAAACTTGCTGTTTCTTCGAATCTGATCCACAAATAAATAGCATGCATTATTATATACAAACCTTTATTCAGGGAGCAATGGTCTTTATTTCAGGAAAACTACTTTCACAGAGTCATTTCCACAGCAGAATTCAAAGAGTTACACTCAGACCAGGAAGGGTGGATTGCGCTGTACACAAGACACAGGGCAGGGGCTGTGGCAGCGGCAGCGGTCGCCACAGTGGTGCTGGTGGTGCTGGTGGCAGTAGGAGTACCGGTAAGGGGAGCAGGACCAGTAGCAGTAGTGGGAGTGGTAGGTGGCTAGTAGTACCGGCAGTGGTAGGAGTGGTAACAAACACACACACCTATGAGCACACGGCAGATACATTCTTGAGATACTGTCTTAGGGGTCGATCTACATTAGTATTGACCTTCAAAAACACACAAACAAAATACATTTCCTCAATAGAGAGAGAGAAACTGAGGCTCGGGGACATCAAGTAACTAATACATGGCTATTCATTCACCTACTCTGTGCGAGGCACTATACCCGTGTTCCAGGAGCTGGGGAAAGAGCTATGAGTGAAACAGATGAAGATGGTTGTCTCCATGGGACTCACATAATGGGGGGAGACATAATAAAAAACATACAACTAAATGATAAGATATTATAAGTTATGATAAATTATATGTATAAAAATAAACGGTAAGGAGGAGAGAGGGTGTTAGGTGGTCACGGAAAAGGTGGCACAGAAAAGCCAAGAACTAAGGGCCAGTGGGGCCAAAGGAAATCTAGGGCGAGTCATTTGGGATGAGGTGGAGCACTTCTAGTGTGTTCAAGGATCAGCCAGTAGGCCACTGTGACTGGACTGACATGAAAAAAGGAAGGACACCAGAGGCCATGTGGTGCGGAACATACACAGTAAGGACTGGACTTTACTGTGAGACAGGAAGTCACTGGGGAGCTTTCAGAAGACTGATAGGGTCCACGTCATGCTACCTGTAAGGGAATTAGAGCTACATGTTCCTCCTGGGTGGCCACAGTCATACACGCACAGGACTTGACAAGTAGGTGGCAGCTTCATGAGCAAAACAAAGTTCCCCATCCTCAGGGAGGGCAGGCACATGGGCTTGCCAGAGAACCATGAGCTAGATTTCAGTGGGACTTCCCTCTCGACCAGGAGCCATTGTATGCTGTACAAACTGCTCCATTGTGCCCTGGACAGGATCTAACATTCTAAAGGAAATACAAAGATGACATAGCTAAAGTAGAGATGTCCAGAAATAAATACAAATTATCCCAGAGGCATGCTCTATTTCCTTAAATGATCCCTTTGTGAAACAGATGGCAAAGACAAGGAGTAAAGGCTAAGGGTGTGAGAACAAAAATGCTTTTCAAGTTATGGAAATTGACAACAGGCTCTATCACCATCCTGGGGAAGAAAGTGTGGTTATTCCTAATATCCCTGCTACAATAAAAACAGTAAGCAGAGAATTACAGCCAAATAGCAAGTAGGGCTTGAGGAAAGCAAGAGCTGATTGCATATGGCAGAAGAGTCAAACCTTTTAATTCTACTGAAATACATTTAAAAGCCAAGGCAAGCAGGATGAATCTCAAGCAGACAAGCAAATATTGAAGCCTTGGTTTCTCTTAATAAGGAGAGATCCTCTGGTTATAATAAAATGTTCAGCAGATGATCATTGCTAAGGGTCACTGATATACTTCTTCCTTCCATGATAAGCCTTTCACACTGTTCTCTACAGAGCGCACATCCGTCCAACATTCAACATGCTTCCGCTAGAAGACGCAGGCCACTATGGTCTCTAAGTCACTTGCACTGTTCTCAACTCTAAATCCAAGGGCTCTACATCTACCATGTAATACTACAGTTAGGAGTACGTCCTTTGGCTGACCATGATAAGTGAAACAAGAACGCCTGGTAAATCGTATTTTGGAGCTTAGACCTAAAAAAGAAAGGAAGTTCTGCCCCTCGTTTTTCTCTTTAGATTAATTTGACAGGGACAATATTAAATGGGATATCGATTTTTAAAAGGCTCTGGAAAATTATAAAGACAAAGTTATAGTTCAGAAAATTCAGAAAAAATTCACAATTTTTCCAAAAAAGCACAAGAACTTCCATTTCTATATATTCCTATGTAGTCATTTTCTTTTTTCTTTTTTTAAGATTTATTTATTTTTAGAGATAGAGAGGGGGGAGCATGAGCAGGAGGGGCAGAAGGAGAGGAAGAGAGAAAATCTCTTGACACGGGGCTCGATCTCACGACCCTGAGATCGTGACCTGAGCCAAAACAGAGTTGGACACCTGAGTGTCCACCCTAACTGACTGAGCCACCCAAGCACCCCTCATTTTCTTATATATGTACATTTTACATAGTAGCAATTATAGTAAGTATACAAATACGTATCCTGCTTTTATCATCTAACATTTTAACAATACATTTTTCAGTGTTGCTAATTCTAGTTATCATGATTATTACTTAAGGTCATAATGTGCTATTTGCCTAACTTAAGATAATTATTTTGCTTCCAACTGAATCTTATTGTAAGTAATGCTGTAACAAACATTGCTTTCACTTTTGTTTTTCTAATTTCCTTATATCCTTGGGAATCCTAGGTCAAAACATGTAAATATTTTTATGGCTTGGTCCATAATGGTAACTTACCTTTTTTTTAAAGATTTTATTTTTTTTAAAGGTTTTATTTATTTGAGAGAGAGAGAGAGAGAGCATAAGTGGGGGAGAGGGGCAAAGAGAGAGGGAAAAGCAGACTCCCCACTGAACAGGGAGCCCGACATGGGGCTGGATCCTAGGACCCTGAGATCACGACCTGAGACGAAGGCAAACACTTAACTGACTGAGCCAGGTGCCGCTAAGATTTTATTTTTTTAAGTAATCTCTATACCCAATACAGGGCTGGAACCCACAACCCCAAGACCAAGAGCTACACGCTCACACTCCACTGACTGAGCCAGCCAGGCGCCCCAGTAAATTACTTTTCAAATATGTCATTACAACCTGCACTGCAAACAGCTTCATTGAAAATAAATATAAACTAGGACATCAATTAAATGGGCCAATCTCCAGTTTTGCAGATGAGCAGCATCAGCATGGAATGTCAGCTATGTTCTGGCACACTATCAGTGAAAATTCCATTATCTTCTTCATCACTCTCAGTAGATCTGACCTCTAGTTATGCAGAACCACACACATCTTCCTTCCACACAATTTGTTATGACACTCAGACAAGACATAATATAAAGTAATGATCTGCTATTGATCATACCTGTTGGCCAGTCACCTGAAATGTCTCCTCTGCATGTACACAGGTTATTTCAAGAGGTTCTGTCCCAGATATATGACGTAACAATCGACAGACCTATGAGAAAACATCTCTACAGTTCAACCTCCACCTTCTCATTCTTCACAATACAGGTTTTCATTTTATAATTAATAAAGGAAATAAAGCCTTACACAGAAAACTTATTAAAACCTTATTAAATTAAACCTTATTTATTAAAAATCAGGTTGTATATTACTTAGAAGATTATCATAATACTATATTGGTCACCAACAGATTTTCTAAGAATAAAGCAGGAATACATAAGCATAGAGCATATTGTCTCTTTGTCTCTATTTCTTATCTCATTATGGCAAGTGGTCACAGAATATGAGAACCAGAAGGAATCTCTGAAAGGATCTAGTAAGTGCCCATACATTGTATGTATGAAGAAACTTCGCTCAGAGAAGTGATTTGCCCAAGGTCCCTCAGGTATACTCTGTCAAGCTACACGTTCTTTTTTTTTTTATTTTGACAGAGAGAGACCCAGCGAGAGAGGGAACACAAGCAGGGAGAAGCAGGCCTGCCGCTGTGACCCGTGACCTGAGCGGAAGGCAGATACTTAATGACTGAGCCACCCAGGCACCCCCAAGCTACACATTCTATCAACAAACAACACTTCCTCTCAGGGTCAATTAATTAACACACCTTTCACTGGAGATAACACTGGATTAGGCAAGGCTGATGTAACGAGAAAAGAGCCTTATCAGAGAAAATTATTGAAAATCTTGAGACTTGAGGCAGAAAACATTTTTTTCACTTAAAAATTTTGCTGCAGGATTCCTATAAGTAGCAAGATTGTTTACAGTCATAATACTTGGTTTATAAACATAACAGCAGCATAACAGGTGAAGGTGATCAAAAGGTACAACTCTCCAGCTATAAGATAAATATGTTCTGAGGATATAATATATAAGACTAGAGTTAACAGTACTGTTTTGTATACTTGAAAGTTGCTAAGGGAGTAGATCTTACAAGTTCCCATCACAAGGAAAAATAATTTTCTGTAACCATCTGAGGTGATGGATGTTAACTAAATTTATTGTGGTGATCATTTCAAAATACATACGTATTTGAGATCATTATGTTGTACACCTTAAACTTACACAATGTTATATGTCAATTACATGTTTAAAAAACTATTTTAAAAAACATAATCATCGAATCTATTGTAAAATGGAGATGTATCTATAGTCATTTTAAGAATGCTCCCTAGCAGTTTTCTTTTTTCTTTTTTTCCCCTAGCAGTTTTCATATGTAGGCAAGTAAAGGAGAGAAAGGTAGTCCACTTAGACTAACGGTTCCTTTTGACCATTATTTGGTGAGCTGGGGACAGCAGGTAATATGGAGACAGCTCTATGGTTTATATCTGTGCATTTGTGTACATGTTGGATATACCTGATATGCACAAGTTATACACTGGTTAAGTATATATTTTTTACTAAGAGATGTCTAGTGTTTTCAGTAAGTGAAAAGCTTAGAATATCAATTAATAATTGATATTATAGCAAAAGTGGCAGGTGAAGCACCAGTAACACCCAATAGAGGCTTGGGCAGAACAGAAGAGGTTCAGAGGAGGAATACTGTGCTGAATGTCTTTTCTTTGTCTGTCCACATCCACTCTCCTTCCTCTTCAAACTGCTTTATGCCCTGGGAGACTGACATTTGTGGTCTCCAGCTATGTTTGGCCAATGGGAAGCCCCAGCAATAGACCAGCAAGAATGCAAACAGTAAGGGCCTTTATTCTCATGCTTCTTCCCTGCAGGGTTGCCTTGGGCTGTGGCTCTGCGTCTAGTCTTGAAATCAGAACCTCTCATGGTGGCTTTCTGAAAGACTCTATGCCCTTCCAGTTTCCCGTAACCACTCCTCTCCCCTATTAATTTGGGCCTACCAGCAGTACCAGCTCTGCTATCACTAACCCCGATTACTGTACTCCCACGGTCCCCCACACCGTGTCTATGCAACTGTAAACAGCTCCTTTATTAAAGCCTCTTTAAATTATCCTAATTCAAGTGTGCCGTCTCTTTCCTGCTGAGACCCCACAGGTTCAAAGAGAAACAAGGTCATAGGATGTGTCTCCACTGCTCTACTCCTAAGCCTAACCTCTCTGAAAGAATAAGGACAAGGGGATTAATAAGTGCATCTGTGGGTTCCAGCATTTTTTGTTTTGTTTTAGAGGCCAGACTGTTGTAAGAACAGAACAGATAAACATTGTATCTTTAAGATTCCAAAGGAGACAGAGAAAATGCTCATATAAGTTACCCCCAAACTCTATTTGTGTCAATATTCCCTGATGATGATACAGCTATCATGAAACCACAATTTCTTTAACAAACGAACCTATTACTCACCTCAACAAGCTGCTCTTTCTGTTCAGAGAGTTTACAGGCATACTCAGCCAAACCTTCTAAATTTCCTTCTACTCCAGTAAGTTTTAATGCTTTTAGGACCACATGATCAGCATGGTATTTTAACAGATCTGCTGTCAGCTGGGTTGCTGTCCTGTGAAGCTGCAGATGTGGGGGGTGAAGGGCAATGAAAGAAATACAACAATCAGGTTTTGTCATCAAGCAGCGCACAAGCACTTTAAAAACGAAAAAGGAGCAGTCCCCACTTGATCCACTGAGAGAGGAGAGCGTAAAATTCCTGTGGCAACAGTAGCAGTTGGGCCGCACGGGGGAGCTTGTCTGTTCTCCCAAGGCAGGAGTGACAGGGACATCTTTGAGTCCCCTCATGTCTGCAGAAGATGAACTGCTCAGCTAGTGTGGAGTGGCTGGTCCCTTTCTCATCCTGCTATTAACTAGTTCTTGCCCACACAGCTTCTCTCTTACTTAAAAAATGCTTCCACTACTCTGGAAGTTAGTAAGAAACACAACAGTATTAAGAGGGCAGTATTCAGAGAACTACGAGGATAATCAAATGGCAGTTCATGATCAGTAAGGTTTAACAGACTTTTGAAAAGGTACTGATGTGAGATTCAATCAATTAGGTATTCAACAAAATTTTATTAGATACCCAGATCATGGCAGACACTGTATTTGAGGCTGGACATACAGACAAGTAGGACATACTCCCTTCCCTCAGGGGATTACAGCCCACCTGTAGTTGCTATCTAGAACTTTACTCCCCAACTCTTGGGTCACAGGATAAATGACAAAGGGTAACCAAAACCCCAAGGCTGTATTTGACTTGGAATGGATTTTAAGCATGGCCCACTCTCAGCAGATATCTTTGGGTACTATTAACTCCAAAATCTTCCCTTCATCCTGCTTTTTGTTAAAAAAAAAAAAAATGATGTGACGGGTTATTCTGGGGTTCTCCAGGAAGAGATCGTTTTTAATAACACTGTCCTAAGGAAAATCTGACTTTAAACGAAGCCTATTGAATGAAGTGATTTTTTTTTTCCTGGAAATAATCCAATGTCAATTCAAATTACAGGACTTTCTACAAAATTAACAATGGAGTAAGTCCGCATTCATGCAATCAAGTGAGAATAATTGGTCAGAAACAAAGACATTAAAATGTTCTTTCCTTTGGAAACTAAATGCCACATAAAAATTTTAAAAGATTTTATTTAACCATCAGGGCCTTAGAGAATACCTAATGCCAGCCCTTTATTTTACAGACTATGAAACAGGTCCTTAGAGACTGAGTGACTTGCCCACAGTCACGTAAATCTGAGTGGTTCTAGAGACAACTTATTACCACGCCTAAGGGAGGAAGGGTGAATAAACCCAAAGTTCCACTCTGCACAATGAATGGACAGTGGTTTTATAGAGACCATCTGCCTTAATCATTATAAAAATTCTTCTAGGGGCGCCTGGGTGGCTCAGCCGTTAAACGTCTGCCTTCAGCTCAGGTTAGGATCCCAGGGTCCTGGGATCGAGCCCCACATCAGGCTCCCTGCTCAACGGGGAGCCTGCTTCTCCCTCTCCCACTCCCCCTGCTTGTGTTCCCTCTCTTGCTGTCTGTCAAACAAATAAATAAAATCTTAAAAAAAAAAAAATTCTTGGGCGCCTGGGTGGCTCAGATGGTTAAGCGTCTCCAGGGTCCTAGATCGAGTCCCGCATGGGGCTCCCTGCTCCCTGGGAGCCTGCTTCTCCCTCTCTCTCTCTGTCTCTCATGAATAAATAAAATCTTAAAAAAAACAAAACAAAACAAAACAACCTCATTTAAAAAAAAAATTCTTCTAGGTTGATGTTGTTTCACTCATTTCAGAGGTAAAGAAAATGAAGCTGGTGGCAAGCTGCTCAGTCTATCACCAAAGGATTTAATCCTCTTACTGATAGTCAAATTTTAACAATAGTTTAGTTAAAATTGAATAGGCTGGAAAACATGGATAGGCTTTTTTTAAACCAAAGAAAACCATAACATCCTTCTATGTTTAATAAGATGGTAAAATGAAGGTCCACTAAGTAAGATGGGAAACGAATCATCATGTACATAATTTATCAAAGAAAACCAAAACCCAATTCCATTCTCTTGAACCCTTGACTGTGCAAAAATATAAAAGACTAAGGGAATTGGAGATAAGGAAGCTCTGTTTGGAGAGCTGATGGGTGCCTACTGGGTGCACCCCAGAGCAAAGGGAGGAGGACGGCACGGGAGCCGCCGTGAGGAGCTGGAGGGCCCCACAGGAGGGCCTCGGAAGAACACACACAATCATCCAGGAGAGACAAAGTCAGCCTAAACAGAGCCCAAAGCATCCTGTAAGGGCACCAGTTTTCAAAGAACTTTCCACCTCCCCACTTCCTCTCTTGTGGCCTTGAGCCACACCTGGCAAAGATCGGGAACTGAAGCTAAGCGGGAGGGGGGGGAAGGAACAAAGGTGTGAAAAGAGACCAGAGACCACACACACCTTTCCCAAAAGCCCTAGGTGAGGCTGTGGGCTGGGAAACAGGGGTTAAGTCCTATAATTGAATGAATACCAAAGTAGCAATTAATATATTGGAGAAATCATTCTAATTATGGAACTGAGATTGTGTTTCATGACCTAAGGCAGGGACTGGCAAACTTACTCTGTAAAGGGCCGCACAGGGAGTATTTTAGGCTTTTCAGGCTGCACAGTGTCTACTGCAACTACCCAATCCTGCCGTTGTGAAAAAACAGTAGACAATATGTAAGCACATGGGCAGGACTATGTCTCCCCAAACTTGACTTAAAACAGACAGCCTGGCTGTAGTTGGCAAACATCTGACTTGCAGTGACTTTCAATAACCTGAGAGTGATCAAATAAATCATGAGATGGCCAAGTTTTGCAGGAAGCAGGGAAATCTCAACCAAAAGAATATTTTTAAAAATCAATTACATTAAGGTTATAGTTTATATACAGCAAAATGTACCAAGGGTACAGTTTGATGAATTTTGACATTTATATCTACGTAAGCACCATCACAATCAGTGTTTAATACATTTCTTTTATCTCCCAAAGTTCTCCATGCCCCTTTGTAGTAAATATCCCCCAACTTCTGACCCCAGGCAGCCACTGATCTGGTTTCTGTCACTATAAATTAGTATTGCCTTTGCTAGAATTCCTTCTAAATGTAATTATATATATATACACACCCACTCACACACAAACACACATTCTTTGGTGTCTGACCTCTTTCAGTGTTATGTTTTAGTGATTCATCCATATGATTACCTGTATCGATATTGTTCCTTTTTACTGCTGAGTAATACTAGTGGAGTTATATACCAAAATTCATTTATTGATTC
The DNA here is from genome assembly GCF_003265705.2 of Callorhinus ursinus. Classification (NCBI taxonomy): domain Eukaryota; kingdom Metazoa; phylum Chordata; class Mammalia; order Carnivora; family Otariidae; genus Callorhinus; species Callorhinus ursinus. Next base: position 20,527,564 of record NW_027397086.1, on the reverse strand, counting down.
CTCTGTGGATGGAAACTTAGACTGTTTCCGGTTTGGGGCCATTATAAATAAAGCTGCTATGAACATCCATGTACAAGCTTTGAGAAGGATGGCATTACAAAAAACAGTGGGTTCAAAATGAAAAACCATCTTCTAGGCACACAGACATACTAATACTAATGCACTTCATACATACCATGCCACATGAAAACTAGCAAAGGATTAAAAGAGGCTAAATTTCAAACTATACTTACTTCTTTCTTAAGTTCTTTGAGACTATGACTGATTTTCAATACAGCGAGTTCTAGTTCTTCAGCAATACTTTTTGTTTTCTTGCTTTGCTAAAAATTAAAAATATATATATATATAGTGTTACCTCCTCTTTTTTAATCTGGTAGTTCCAATTTCACTTGAAAAATAAATTATAATAAATGTTGAATATCATTCTGTGAATTATAAAAAAGTAGATTTTAAAAATTCACCTTTTTATGGATAGAATGGAAAATAGAATTTTAACTATCTAGTTATATTTTCCCATTGTAAGTATAAAAAGATGAATTTTTAAAATCTCATTTTGTTAATAAATTTATGTCTAAAATGATTTTATTTTATCTTCTGCCCAGAATGCTCATCTCTTCGCTCTTAATGGAGTTAAAAATTAAAATCCTATTTACCTTTAAGTCTCTACATAAATGTCTCTTCCTCAGAAAGGCCTTTTCGAATCACACAATCTAAATTAGGCTCTCTTCTTACCCATTCTAATCTTTCTCTAAGTAATTATTCTAGTTTACAATTACATATTTACTTATTTTATTTTATTTTTTTTGGTTAAAGTCGATCTTCCCCACTAGGCCTTGGTAAGCTCCATGAAGGCTGGTATCACATTTATTTTGCTCACCAATGAATACATAATACCTGGCACAGCAAATGTAAGGTAGTAGGTACTCAGTTCTTTGAATGGATAAATCAAAGTTAAATGCCAGTATCTTCAAGAAGTCTTCTTGGGGCGCCTGGGTGGCTCAGTTGGTTAAGCGACTGCCTTCGGCTCAGGTCATGATCCCAGGGTCCTGGATCGGTCTCCCTGCTCCGCGGGAAGCCTGCTTCTCCCTCTCCCACTCCCCCTGCTTGTGTTCCCTCTCTCGCTGTCTCTCTCTGTGTCAAATAAATAAATAAAATCTTTAAAAAAAAAAAAGAAGTCTTCTTGATTCCTCTCCCTAAATATAAATTTGCCCTCCTTCAAGTCCCTGCAACACATGGTCTGTACCTCTGGTAGGACACTTAACAAAGCTTTCTGTACTCGCCTTACCCCTTCCCACACTTTTCTCCACTGCAAAATTCTTGCAGGCAAAGATTTTATCTTATTCATCTTTAGATTTCCGGTGTTTGGCATATAAAAGGCACTCAGTAACAAATGCTGAAAAAAATGAATGAATGAACAATACATCTGGCATGCAGACTCAGAAATCTGAGCACTTGTGAAATATGGGAAAGGTGCTAATTGCAAAGTTAAGTGTTGACAGACTCGGATTCCCAACACAGCATTTCTTCACAGAAACTCTTCATGTTGACTGTTGGGTTTAAAATTTAAAACTGAAGCAATCTACACTTCAGATTAGATATCCCATAGATATTTCAAAGTAATCACAAAATATTGCTTTTAGCCCTGACAGCACTCTACTCTAGGTTAATTTCCCGTTAATATGAGCATTTGTACTGTCATGATGCCAAGGAATAGGAGAAATCTTGATTTATATCCACTCTTCATTCAAAAACCAATCGCTTTACATGAAAGTCAACTGCTGCTTCATTTACTATTCTCAGCCACATTCACCCCTCTTCGTCTTTACTGCCAAAGCTTTTGTTCATAGCTGCCAGGTTTGCTCCATCTACGCTGTACATTGTAAATCACATTAAATACTTTTTTTGACATACCCTAGGTCTAAGAAATAAATAAAGAGTGCCAGAGCTCAGTCTCAAGCCTCTACCTGTCAATTTTGTAACCACTCTCTGCAAGAGCCTGGGTACACACTTTCTTTGTTGTCCCACTCTGTCCATCTTTCTTTTAATTTCATTTTTTTAAAGGAAACTACACCACATATGGGGCTCGAACTCATGACCCCAAGATCAAGAGTTGCATGCTCTACCATAAGCCAGCCAGGGACTCCCAACTCTGTCCATCTTTACCATTCTTACCACATAACCTCCCAGGCTGTATGCGCACCAGCAGTCTACCTTTAAATGGCTGCTCACAATCTTAGACCAGGAATCAGTGCAAGGTTGAAAAATTTTTTACCTGCTTGCTGGATCTACCCTTGTCTTCACTGTGTCTAGACTTCAATAAATTGTCTAAATTGTTGTTCTGTAGGGGCGCCTGGGTGGCTTAGTTGGTTAAGTGTTTGACTCTCGATTCCCTCTCAGGTCACGACCTCAGGGTTGTGAGATCGAGCCCCACCTCAGGCTCCATGCTCAGATTCTCTCTCTCCCTCTCCCTCCCCCCTTCCCTTCCTTCTTTCTCTAAAAAATAATAAAATAAATTGTTGTGTCTATAAATCAGCTGTCCTCAGAGTTAAGCACTGTGCACATGTGAATGGCTTTGGCAGTAAGACTCAGGGGATGAGAACCTCTAGGTAGGGCTCTTCACTCTGAAGAAGCATTTTGGGGAGGAATTCTCCAGAGGCGAGTTTGGTGGATGAGTGGGGACTATGGGATGAACTTGTGATAGTGATGGTGGTACAGAATGAGGGCTGGCCAGGATGAGCAACTGAGAAACAGCAGGCCTAGAAATGTCAAGTACTGTGAGCGCTGGATGGGAAGGATGCTTCGGGCCAAGAAGGAGGGAGAAAAGGGATGAGACATCCTTGTCCCATTCCAGACCACATTCATGTTAGCTTCCACAATTCTCAGAGCTTTAGGAAAAAGCTATTGTATAGGATCGCTTTGATGAAAAAAAGTTCTTACACTTTGAATCCACACAGAAAGTAACTGCTGCAGTTCCAGTCTTGCCTGAGTTGACAGTTCCAAGATGCGTTCCCTGTGCTCATGGCTCGTGTAGGCAGAATCAGTAAAGTCCTCGGTGCGCTCCAAGATGACTTCCAGAGTCGCAGAAAGATTCTCTTTTGACTGAAAATAAAGATTCTCCAGAAGAGCTTCAATATTCATCTGAGAACAGAAAGGATATCCATCGGCATGAGTCAATATTCCCACCTAACCAAATGGGCTGTAACTTTCTAGAGTGCCCAGAGAGACACTTGCAATTTCCTTCCCTGTCTGAGGGCTCGGGGGGAAATACAACCTCTAGTGATGACTCTATTCTCTAGGACACATTGCTCAAGGGCCACCAGCGGCCATGCAGAGATTCACTACAACAGCTGTTAATACAACAGTCCTATGAAGTCAGTAAATACTAAGGCAGAAAAGCATGATCATGTAGCAACTGGTAGGAAAAGTGAACCAGCCCACAGGTAGAGAATTTGCATCTGAGAAAATGCTGAGGCAAAGTCCTGAAAGACGCTGCACCCAAATATGAACTTGTGCTGAGCCCAGGGGGACAGGGTGTGGAGGGTGTGGGTATGGGAAGGGTTGGGAAAGGCACCAAGTTTTCCTTCCTTAATTCAGCAAAACTCTCCTAGTCACCTAACCGGTCTCCCGACATTTTGTCTTATGTCCGACAGCACCTCCCTGACCAAAACCTTCTCTGCCACCCTCTACCTGTATCATCTTTCCAAAATGGAAAGCTTCTGAGATTGCCACCTCCCAACAATTGACTCCTCACCACGTGTAAAATTAAGCTCAAATTTCTACTGCAAAATACAAAATCCTCTAGGGTCTTGATTTTACAGATCTTTCTGACGGTCTGTCCAACCACCCCTCAAGCTCCCAAACAACCTGTCACTTCAGCCATCCTGTGCTCAGAGTTCCTGGAATGCGTGACGGACACGTGTTCACTGGCGCGTCTTTCTCTCTCTCAGCTGTCTACGTGACACTGTGCCACTGCAGCTGGGTCTAAACTCCAGCCCACGAGTGGTATCACAAAAACAACTTGGGCCAAGAGGCGATCCGCAGTGATGACCATGACAGTGCTCACATTGAATGTGCTGGTAAGAATAGCGTCCATTTGTTTAGCACTTTAAAGTCCTTTCACAAACATAGTCTCAAGTCAATCCTTACATCTGACCCGTTTTCACAGGACCCACGAAAACACCAAGATTTGGGAAGGTCAAGAGGCCACAGTCAGGGCCTGCTTCCCCTTCTCCTCTTGGCCCAAGGTGTCTCCAGTAACCACCCCATCCTAGGTAGATGGCAATTTTTTTTTTTTAAGCTAGGAAAGAACATGGATAAAAGTAAGGTATGGAATTGACAAGGGGCGCCTGGGTGGCTCAGTCGGTTAAGCGTCTGCCTTCAGCTCAGGTCATGGTCCCAGGGTCCTGGGATCGAGTCCCCCATTGGGCTCCCTGCTCAGTGGGGAGCCTGCTTCTCCCTCTCCCTCTGCCTGCAGCTCCCCCTGCTTGTGCTCTCTCTCTCTCTCTCTGACAAATAAATAGTCTTAAAAAAATGTTTTTAAAAATAAAATAAAAAGAAATAACAGCAACTGGGAGGAGACGTTTTTCCAAAAGCCATTCATTTATATGGTTTCCTAAGATTTGTCCACATATCCACAGTACCGAGCACAGTAAAGCATCCCGTCTCCGTTTACAGATTATACTCTCCACCAGGAAAAACGGTAAGATGCCAAAAAGATACCCACTGACGGTGAGATGGGGTCTATCCGTAACAGCTCTGCCCTGCAGACTGCGCTAGCCCGGCTGCAGCAGCCTCAGGCACAGCGCCGCCCCGAGGTAACCTGGAACCCAAGTGTAGCACCAAGAAGCAAAAGACTTGGCTCTCGTCCTATTTGTTTCCCTAATTACCCTTTAACCCTCGAGAAGACATCTCCCCCTCAGCCTTTATAAAAAGAGGGGATTAGAAAAATAAGCTCTAAAATCCCTTAGACAATATAAACTCTAAAACAATAACTGGACTTTGTAGCTTCTTTCCCCTCAGAAAGAGAGTTAGGGCAGGACCAGCAGCATACAAGCAAACCCACAGGCATCAACTGAAAGGTCATGGACTTTGGGATTAGCCAGTCCTGGTTCTAAAGGGTTCCACCACTTACTAGCTTTCCTCCTCAAAAACACAATGATAATAGTACCCACCTAAAAGGGAAGTTAGTGACTAAATTAGATAATATTCATGAAGACAACAGCCCCTAAAAATAACTGTTCTTTCCATGACTTTCTTTCACCCCATGTTCCTACCTAAGTAGGAATTAAAAAGATGGAAGGAATGCCATCTTTGTTGCAGCCCTTAGCCTATTAGATAACTTCCAAGGGCCTTAGTCTTCCCAGCTGTTAAATGAGGGCTTGTACGAGATGATTTCCTAGGGCCCTCCTCAATCAGACCCAGAGAGCACCTTCAGCAGCCCTCTGACTTCCCATGAGAAGTTCTGCCCGAAAATGGGGGGCGATTCTGAGTCAGACTGCCTGGATTCAAATCCTGACTCTGGCACTTCCTTGCTGGCAAATTACTTAATCTCTATTTCTCAGTCTCCTCAACAGTATAGTAGCAATAGTTCTTATAGGATTTTACAGGTACATATATTTAAAGCATTTGGAACAGGGTTGGCACAGAGTAAATGCTCAACAATACATGTTAGCATGTATTAGTGTTCATTCCAGATTTTAATTAACATGAATACTATTACTATTATTAAAGTCTCAAAATATCCACCCTAGAGCTCAGGGACAAGTAGGGATTCCAGCAGAAACGATTTGCTGTCTGTCATCAGCCCCGGACAGATAGCACAGCACTCCTCAGAAGACTGGGCAGGGAACATCTTTCTAAACAGAGGACAGGAGGCTCCTGCTGAACCATGCAGCGACACAGGGCCCGGCAGCTACCATAACCCCAGACCAACGTTCTCTGTACAAACCACACTAAAGCAAATGTTACCGAATATTAAGTTTATACAGAGTGGCACTGTCTTAAAGAAAAATCTCTGTTTTTGTGAAGCATCTATCCTAAAATATTATACCAGAACATGGATACTACCGCTAAAGATGTTCCTCTGACATGGAAAGAAAAAAACATATATATTCTCTCTATTCTTACCTTGAATTCTTTAATTCCAGTAAAAATACTGACAGATGAAATGTCAGTCTCTCCACTTGGTTTGCAGTCAGTCACGATTTCAATCACCTTATCTAATGCCACTTTCATTCGGTCAAATACTCCCTCTTTGTTTTTATGGGCTGATTCGCAGTTGGGATGCCTGAGACATGTCTTCAAAACAATTGAAAATGTTTATTTTCAGACTGGGCCCATACCATAATACACAAAATCTTACAGAGAACGTGTCATGCTAATAAAAATGGTTCTTTACCAAAATCTCCTGGGTCCCTGGCTCACCCAGCTGCTTCTCCTCACTAAAAGTGGAAGCAGGATGAGTAAAAAGCGATAGCAAGGTTAAGTGAAAAAGGCAGAGTGCAAAACTGTATCTTTACACTTCAACAAGTTTACTTAAAATTTGGGGCGGGGGAGGAAACTATCTCCATCACGATTAAAACTACCTTAAAACGTCGCCTTCCCCGCGCAAAACCTAAAAAAGAACGAGCACGAGGACACGTGAACACGTGTTTTAGGACAGGGGATGCACCTTTGACTTTTTAGAAACGATGTGAATGAAAGCTGCCCCGGGGGCCTCGACGTGAGCAGAGCCTTGCAAGGCGGCTGCAGGGGTTGCTGTGGTGGCCTCACTAACCCAGCCTAGAGTAAACCCTGTGAGCAGAAAAGGCAATTCTAAATAGCCTGCTCACAAGCTGTTGACTAGTTTTTTCTTGAATTGTACCGAGTTGCTGGCCAGCTGCCGTTTGGCAATCTTGTTAGAAGTAGAATAAGGAACCAGACGTATGAATTTACAGAACAAACCAAAGGCTGGATTAATACTCCACTGTTACTTAACAGATTCTAACTTGCCTCACTTTTTCGACAGTACATGTGCTGGCTCCCCGACGAGCCTGGCAAACCCTGTGGGCAGTGCCCGTGTGTGACAGGCCCCGACTCCCGGCACCTCACACACCACCTTGCGCCCCGCTGCTCATGCAGCGCTGACTCGCGGACTGACTGCCGTCTGGAACCGGGGAAGGAAGTGAGCCTTCTTGCTAAAGGATAACTGAGGTCTGACTGCTGTAGCCTATGCTCCAAGTTATCACTTCGACCTTTTTAAAAATGCAAAACATATAAAGTGGATGCATTTAAGCAGGTAAAACAAAAGCGTCCCTACCTTTGAGGCTGTGAGAAGCATCATTGTACACTTTTCAAGAACTGCCCTGGCTGCTGCCATTTTTGCCTTTTTCTTCTCGTCTTTCAGATCCTAAAAATGAAATAAAACCACTGAGCGGTCTAGGATCCTGTAAACAATTTCATGAAAAAAATCATTTATGCAACAAGAATCAATTAAATAACATTGTTTAAAAAGTGACAAAGTGAACAAAACCAAGCTAAAGTTTGATAAAATGTCACCACTTTGATCTAATCCATCAATACACTGTGTGAAAAGAAGCAGGTGCCCTTACTGAGGGTGGCAGAGTCAGGGCCTGTGGGCCTGAGACGGAGCAGGGGGAGGCCTCGCACCTCACACGCTGATGGCCTGCCCACCTGACATTCTTGTGCCCATGTGGATACACCTCACTCCCGACCGGAAACAACCGTCCTATGCTTTACTCCGTTAAGAGTAACCTAGTTATCGAGCAGTTACGGGCTATTATTTCCTTCAGATTAGATACTTAGAAGTCAACTCTTTCAGAGACCATGCCTGGTTAAACTTAACCAATATGCTGCTCTGAAACAGGCTTTTTTTTTTTTTTAAGATTTTATTTATTTATTTGACAGAGAGCGAGACAGCAAGAGCAGGAACACAAGCAGGGGGAGTGGGAGAGGGAGAAGCAGGCTTCCCACCGAGCAGGGAGCCCGATGCGGGCCTCGATCCCAGGGATCATGACCTGAGCGGAAGGCAGCCGCCTAACGACTGAGCCACCCAGGCGCCCCTGCTCTGAAACAGTCTTAAGATGTTTCTCGGATCTATCATTTTCTCCAACTAGATTATGAAGTCTGGAGCAGGCACCATGCTTTCAATTATTTTCTTTTAGTTTCTCTTCATAGAGCCCTTGATAGGATATGTGCTATTGCAGAAAGCACCTAAATAGTGTGATCAAATCTAGAACCAAATACTCTTATAATAATTTGGTCATGGCCATCTAAATCAGAGGTCAGCAGCCATTTTCAACAAAAGGCCAGATAATAAATTTTTCAGGCTTTCTGGGTCAGAGTCTGAAACAACTACTTAATTCTGCCATTGCAGTGTGAAAGCCACCCTGAGACAATCCATAAACAAACTAACATGGCCGTGTCCCAACAAAACTTTACTTATGGGCACTGAAATTTGAATTACACAAAATTTTCACCTGTCACATTAGTCAGTCTTTCCATTTGTGGGTTGTAGGCCATACAAGACACCATCTATTGTATAGTGATAACAAATGAGCAAAAAAGAGGGCATCTCAATCTGTTAGAGAGGGCTAGTCCCCAGGACAAAAAGAGGCCTCCATAAAACCCAGACGGTCCAGGAAGCACTAGGTGAAGCATACAAACCAGCCTGCCATTTTCCAGGCCAATACCCATCTTCCAACTCCAGCTACAACCCGGAAAGTTCACATCCAAAATGATGATACTCTATAGGACTACACCAAAACATCTCAAGAGGTCCCTTATTACATATCTAACCTGCTGACAAGATGAACTCATGCATGAATACCCCAACAAAAGAAAGTCAAGTCTTAAATATAATATGGTCTTCTACCTCCCTAAATTTTGGGGGCTTATAGTCTAAATTGAGGAAGAGACCTATAAAGAACTAATATCACAGTGTAGGTTAAAAATTACAGGCTCCAAAATCAGATATAATGAAGTTCAACCTGCTAGATGAGTGACCTTGGGAAAGTTTATTATCCTCTCAGGTTCTATCTCCTCAGGTGTAAAACAGTAATAACAATACCTGTCTTACAGGAATGTTTTCAAAATTAATGAGATCATGTGTATCAAGTACCTAACACATAGCTAATGCAGATAAATAATGGCTTGACTTATTACTACTGATTCTAATGGAGAAAACTGACAGAAATAGATAACAGCAGAATAATACATAACACGTTACAAAAACAGAAATAGAATAAAATACTAACAGAATATATATGATGACTCAATTTATTTGCCTGAGCCCTGGTAGAAGAGTCAAATGTATTTTCCTAAAAGAGGAAGTACTAGATCTGAGCCCTGAAGGCAAATATGACCTTTCCTAGTGTGTGTGGTAAGAACATATTTAACTATTACATGTATGCAAAAAAAAAAAAAGTCACGTGAATTTACTTACTTTATCCTAGCTCCTTTATGAAAGGCTTTCAACACCAAGGTTATAAATTTAATAAGCAAATAAACCAACCCAGATGACCACAAAGATCACACCTCCATCCAAATGAAAAAGTATGCATGTATTTGAAAATGTTTCGATGTGGTAAACACATACATTTTGTCTATCTCCAGTTAGATGTGCAAACTCCACCATTTCATTTCCAAATTGACTGAATATTTGGACAAACTCCTGAAAGCTATTTACTTTCTCTAGTCTTTCCATAGTTGCAAGAACCTGCAAAACAGAGAATATTTGATTGTCAGGTGTAGACATGAAAGAGACTGAGATGTCAAGGGTGAATAGAGAGGAAAAAGGAGAAACTCTGAATTCTAGGGGAGAGCTGAGAAGGAGTCGTCACAGGGGAAGACAGGGAAGGGGGAGCCCAGCGAAGCAGAAGCACATCCAAAGGTTAGAATCGTCTAGGGAGTGATTTGTCTTTACAATGGGGAGACCCAAGCTTACTTGAAAATTAAAAGGAAAAAGAGTACAAGAAACACCTCGAGGTACAAGAGAGATCATTTATGTAGCAAAGTCTGGAGAAGGTGGACGTGTGCAGGACAGAGGTAACCCAGTCTTCAGAGAACTAGGGAGACGGGTGACAAAGGTAATACACAGAGGCCTGAAGGTTCGCTGTGGGGAACCCCATTCTTCCCAAGAAAGTGGAAGGAAGGTCACCTGCACAGCGAGGAGTGGAAAGGAAGGTGCGGTGCTTCGAGAGCAGGAAAGCAGTATGGATCAGTCAGGAATCGCCTGTGTTGAATAAATTAATTGCCAAGAGGCTTTGGGTAGCCAGGGGCAAAAAAAATGAGAAACCTATAGTAAGAGCCAACAGACAATGTTAGGTGTTTTCTTGATATTAAAAGTAAAGTAAATAGATGTGAAACATATTTTCAAATACTTTTCTCTAAAATAATAGTACTGGATTAGCTTTCGTCAGACCAAGATAGGTAAAGAAAACACAGATATCCTGTGTTTACTTTTGAAAATGAGGATATGATGGCTGTTTGGCACGTTAATCTGCCCTGGCAGCTCAGGAAGTCCAGGCGACTAGCACAGATAAGGCAGATTGCTACCACTGAGCAGAAACTCCATCTTTCAAAGAGATAGGGGTTTTTTTCCTATCACTCCAGTACTGCCCGATCCACCTCTCCAATTTCTTTTTTGCTTGAAACTCACACCCTTTAGTTCACTCAACACCCATCAGGTAGTTTTGTCCTCAAACCTGATTGAGACAATCCATCCCTGGCAGACTGCCCTCCTCCTTGCCTAGGGAATTATCCAGGGAAAGAAGTGACTGTCCATGCCCTGGCTTCCCTGGATGATGGGGGAGCACAACCATTATCTGAGCAACTGGAAGAGTTCTAGACTGGGAGAGTTTAAATTTATTCTGCAAGCTTTATGATTATTCATAACCTCTAGGGATGCTGCATAAAGAAATTTCTCATAGTGTTGATAACTGCAGTTTCAGATGACTGAATTTTTTTAAGCTTATAAATTATTATCTTCTGACTCTGAAAAAAAAAGGTACTGAGGAATTTGGTATTTTTATCAACTAGGTTTCTACTACATACACTGTCATGGTTCTTGGCTTTTCTTCCCAAATTTGTACACATGAAAAGCTTTCACGAATAAACCTCAACAAGTAGATAACGATTTTCTGAGAAGAAATATTATTTACATCTAAATGTTTAGACCCAGTACACACATTGTTTAGGAATTATAGGTGCAGAAGAATACCACTTTTAAACTACAGACAACTGGAGGTAAAACAATTAAAATTGATAAGCATTGCCAAATTACCTGTAATTAACCTAAAAAACGCTTTTGAACAACCCCAAAAGACACAAGTATAGAAACACGAGAAAGACAAATACCTTATTTCTTGATGTTATTATCTGCTTAATGACCACTCGGTCTGCCAGCAACAACACTTTTGTCACTGAAGAAAGAAGTAATCTTGCAGCTTTTATAACTCCTGTTTTATCTGTAAAAATTGTGATCTGGCCATCAGATTCTGGATGATTCAAGCTGCTTATATCTGTAAGTGCTGCAATTGTTTCTCCTAACAAGAAAGGCAAGGGTGAAAAGTTAAATTGGGAATAAGATGCACTTAAATTAAAATCCAGACTTTACTCTTGAAGGGAATGTGAGTAGACCCTTGGCTTTGGAGTCTCATTTCAGGAAGAAACAGCTTTTCCTTGATGAGCACAAGGATTATCGTATGAGGCTCTCTAATGACAAAATAATGGCACATTCTTAAGAACTTTGAGAAATTTGTTGCCTTCACCAAGTTCGCAAAATATTTTAATTTTTCTTCTAGTGATATGGCAAACTACATGATCTAAAAAAGCCTTCTTCTCTGTAAGACCAAATAAGAGAAATCCCAAGGGTCAATAACCAAAGAAGAACCTAAAGTAGGGCAGTAAGCAGTTGCCAAGGCTTTGGCCAGGAGTGAGGGGACAGAAAAGTCCTGGGGCAGGAGTGGTAGTCACTGCCCATCTCCACAGCCTGAAGAGGCTAGAGTTTTTACGAACACCCACGAAAAGAAGACAAAGCTTGGGGCCTCTTGGGAGGCATCCTCAGTAATAAGGGGGCCCAGAAAAATCATCCATAGGCAAAGGGAAATAATATGCAAGTTTATCTGTTGGGCAGCCTGGGCTCTGAGTGGGAAAAAAACAAAAGTATCTCTCCTGAGAACTTAAGACACAGGCTGACTCTGAGGCTTGCTGTTTGAATGTATACTTCTTATGATGCCCAGCATAAACCATTCTACCAAATGAACACCCAACCCTCTAGAACAAGTCTCTTCTCACTATCAAAATGTTGCTATCAAAATGCTTTGATTTCTGTACTAGCAATTATCCATCAATAAAACAATACAAATATTTGTTCTCCTTAAAAATGAAGCCAGGCTGTAATTTCTTCCAAACTTTACTGTTTAACTTAAAAAGATTAAAAAAAAATAAACTTTCCATCATCTTGCAATGTTCAAGGTAATTTTTTACATCCTGTATAAACCTTAGTGCATAGATTGATTTTCTCACAAAAGCCCCCTTGTCAATATTATGATATATACCCAATAAGGCATCAGCCCATAGGCTAAGGATCTTGAGTAAAGGAACCTGAATTTTAATGGACAGGTCACAAGGTGTGACATAATGAAATCAAGATTTAGGGTCAGTCTGGAGAAAGCAGAGACTCAAAGTCAGGGTATTACTCAGGTAGCATTTCAATTGTGGGTATGAAGCAGTAAGGATCTTGCAAGGACAGTAGCTACAGGAACATAAAAAAGATGATTTGGGAGATACCAGGGAAAGAAAATATAAAATTGGTACCTGAGCAGTGATAAGAAAAAGAGAAATGAAAAAAAAAATGGCCTCAAGGTTGTGAACCTACATCACTTTTTAAAAAAACATCAGAAGCACACAGAAAGGGAAATGATAAATTTACTTTCAGACAACAGAAATTTGAAACAACACAGGAAAACCCAAAAGACAAGCCTGTAGATATGGATTGGTTACCTATCATGACAACAGCTGAAACTCTACTAATAGAGGAAGTCTGTGGTAGCCAGCCTCCAAGATGGCTCCCAGTGAGCCCCACCTCCTGGAATTTACTACATCCTTGTGTTGTCTCCTCCCACATCATACTAGGGTTGGTACAGCAGAAGTGATGGCATGTCACTTCCAAGATAGGTTTTTGAAGACACTAAGGTAGCCATCTTGGTTGCTCTCTCTCTCTCTGTCTAAGGGAAGCCAGCTACCATGTTGTAAGCAGCCATTCCTACAAAGAGGCATAGATGAGAAACTCGGGCCTCTGCCCAAAAGCCAACAAAGAAGTGAAGCCTGCCAACAACCAACAGAGGGCACTGGAAAGCAGTTCCTGCAGTCCAGTCAACCTTCAGATAACTACAGGCCCAGCAGACACCTTGAGTGCAACCTTGTGAGAGAGACACTGACCCAGATCCCACTGGCTAAGCCACTCCCTGATTTCTGACCCTCAGAAACTTTGTGCGGTAATAAATGTTTGTGGTTTTAAGTTGCTAGGTTTGGACTAATTTGTCACACAGCAATAGGTTACTGATACAGTTTATACAGCAAAATATACAGAGGGAAAAAAGGTTAGAATTAAACCTTCATGAGCACAAAAAGGGGCAGGAGGAAAAGTATCAGTCTGCAATAGCTTTGAGGATAAAAATGTTTCCTCTCTGCCTCTGGAAAATGTTACTTTTTCCTACAGCTCTCAATCCTCAAAGATACTACATATGAGCCTGTACATATGGCATTATGTAACTTTTCCTTTTTCTGACTAAACCCAGGCATTAAACTCCTCTAACTATGTGGGATGGTAACATTTGGTTAGCTCCACTAACATGGTCAAATTCTTCCTTAACATTATAAAAATTGTTCAAAGTGTACACTGTTCAGAAATTAGCTCCCTAAAAAAGTCACAACACTGTCCTTTTAGCTTCGTGGTTGCCATTTTTAACTTTTATATGTAATTAGTGTTGTGTCTTAATGTGAAAATCTAAAGTCAGTCAATTATAGATACTTACTGAGCTCCCATAAAAAATATGGGACAAGTAAAAATGTTGAAAGGGGGCACAAATTGGGTGGAGTCAACATTACAAAATTCTAGTTACCAAATAAGTCATGGGGATGCGATATATAGCTTGGCAACCATAGTTAATACTTTATTGCATATTTTTTATTTTTTTATTTTTTTGAAGATTTTATTTATTTATTTGACAGAGAGAGAGACACAGCAAGAGCAGGAACACAAGCAGGGGGAGTGGGAGCGGGAGAAGCAGGCTTCCCGTTGAGCAGGGAGCCCGATGTGGGGCTCGATCCCAGGACCCTGGGAACATGACCTGAGCCAAAGGCAGACAGACGTTTAACGACTGAGCCACCCAGGCACCCTGCATATTTTTTTAAATATTGCATATTTTTAAGAGAGTAAATCTTAAAAGTTCTCACAACACACACAAAATTTTTAACTATGTTTGGTGAAAGATGTTAACTAGACTTACTATGGTGATCATTTTACAATATAGTTGACCCTTCAACAATGTGGGTTTGAATGCTGTGGGTCCACTTATATGCAGATTTTTTTCAATAAACACAGGATAGTACTGCAAATGTATTTTCTCTTATGATTTTTTAAAAATATTTTTTTTATTTATTTGTCAGAGAGAGAGAGAACACAAGCCAGGGGAGCGGCAGGCAGAGGGAGAAACAGGTTCCCCACTGAGCAAGGAACCGGATGCAGGACTCGATCCCAAGACACTGGAATCATGACACAAGCCGAAAGCAGACGATTAACCAACTAGGCCACTCAGGCGTCCCCCTTATGATTTTCTTAATAACGTTTTCTTTTCTCTAACTTACTTTATTGTAAGAATACAGTATATAATACATATAACATACAAAACATGTATTAATCAACCATTTGTTATTGGTAAGACTTCTGGTCAACAGTAAGCTATTAGGAGTTAAGTTTCTGAGGAGTCAAAAGTTATACAAGGATTTTCAACTGCACAGAGGATGGTGCCCTTAACCCCTGTATTTTTCAAGGGTCAACTATACATCCAAATATCAAATCACTGTGTTGTACACCCTAAACTAACATAACATTATATGTCAGTTATACCTCAACTTAACAAAATGTAAAAACACAATGCAAGAACTCAACAGAGAAGGAGCCCCTGGCTGGCTCAGTGAGTAGAGCATGTGACTCTGGATCTCAGCGTTGTAGGTTCAAGTCCCACGTTGGGTGCAGAGATTACTTAAAAATAAAATTTTTAAGAAAAAAAAAAAAGAAGTCACCGGAGGAAAGAAAAGTAAAAAATAAATAAATAAGTAACAATTATAATGATAATACTTATTGAGCCCTTTTATGTGCCAAATGCATACATGCATTATACCAAAACACTTCTATAAACACTAACATTACCCCATTTTATTGATGAGAAAACTGAGGTTTAAAAAAGTTTAATAGCTTGCCCAATATCACACTGCTATCAAGTGAAGAGTTGGGACTGAAATCCAGGCAGTCTGACTCCAAAATCCTAGTTCCTTATCACTACTTTACATTATTTCTCTCAAATAAATATTAAATTGTCCAAAGGAGAAATTGATTACTATGGGCTGAGTGGGCTAGAAACATTTCAGGAGTGATTCGAGTTAAGTCTGAAATTTGTACATGTTAAGAGAAAATAAGGCTTCCGTACTACACAACTCCAGGAGGTGCCATTCTCATTCTCTTACCGAAGTGACAGAGGAGGTAGTTCTCAAGAGGGGGAAGGGCACTTCAAAAAGAGACAACAGGGGGAGCCCATGACAACAGATGGCTTCCAAGTGCCGCAGTCTACAGGAGTGCGGGTCGGTGGACCACGTCCTCTTTTCTCACCCTATACTGAGCACAGTGACATCCTACAAAGCCCATAAGGTGAGTAGGACTCCGCTTGCCCTTTCATTCAAAAACCCCTACTCTTGCTTTAATTAAGGGCTGCTATAAAAAAAAAAAAACAGTAATATGTAGAACATCTCTACATTTTCTGTTAAATTGTCCATTGCATTATGTAATGTCTGTTGTATAAGCGCCCACACAATAATTTTAGTGCCAAGAAAGAAGTTGCTCTCCACTTGACAAGCTGGTTTGTTTCCTTTCAACAAACAAGGAGAATTATATAACCCTTTCTTTCCCACATTTGTGTCCTGCCTTCCAGGAAGTACAAAGATAAATTTCATGCTTAATTAGAGTAACAGTGTTGGCCAAAGTTTCCAGTATATTTATTTTCATCTCCCATTGCAATGGATTTATTAAACACGTATCTTTTATTGTAAGCTATTTCAAATCCTCTTTAAAATGTAGGCAAAATATAAATTATGAATAGAAGAGGGCCATCCTTCCTTCCCCACTTAAAATCTATTCACTAGCACAGTGAATGGCTACAAACTCGAGTCAACTCAGTTGAGTTGGTCAACCAATAACGAAGTCCTATCTATTTAACCACCTTAATCAATATTTCATGTATTCTCCCTGTTCTTTATTATCCCTAAGGCATTGCCTTGGCTTAGCCTGGTTTATTGTAAAAGTTTCCATATTAATCTCCCTGCCTTTATCCTCAACTCTCTCTAATCAACCCTCATTTGTTCATTTCTTCCATCCTACCAGAAAGATTTCTAACACAAAACTATGTCTCTTATCTGGCTGAAAATTCCGCAACCTGTCATCTATAGAGTAATAGCTGAAGTCACTCATATAACATACAGGCCCATGTATGATCTGGTTGGTCCCTCTGTATTTACTTGGCTTTATCTCACTTAGGATGATCCTCCAAACACACCTGCTCTTCCCTCAGGGTTGCCCATCTCAGTAAATGGCACCACCATTTCCCTAGCTGTTCATACTCCAAACCTTGGAGTTATCCATGACTCCTCTTTCCGTCACATCCCACATCCAAAATATCAGCAAATCGTTATCAGCTCTACCTTGATAATACAACCAAATGCAACTGATTTTCACCACCTCAAATGCGCTGACCTGATCTAAGTCGCCATCATTCATCAACTGAACCCCTGCAACAACCTTCTAATTGTTCTCTGATTTCACCCTCATGCCTCCTAATATCTACTCTCCATATAGAAACCACCAGCAACCTTTTTAAATATAAGATTATGTCACCACCCTGCAAAAAAACCTTCCACCAGGCCCCCTATCATACTTAGAACACAGTCCAAAGCTCCTGTCTTTGCCCTTCTAGAAGCCCATACCTGTTTCTCACTCTCCTTCTTGCCAGAAGTACCATTCTACCAGATATTCACTCATGTAGCTGGGGCCCTCATTGGAGCAGACTCTGCCGCAATGTTACTTCCTTAGAGGGGCTTCCTGACCCCCTACCTCAATTGTTCTCAACGGGGGGCCATTTTGACCCTGTGAAGGACATTTGGCAATGTCTGGAAACATTTTTGTGTCAGTGTGGGAAGAGGGGAATCAAATGGCGTCTAATAGGTAGAAGCTAGGGATTCTGGTGAACACTTTATAATGCACAGGACAGCCCCACCCTCAACAAATTATCAACAAGTAATTATTCAGCCCAAAATGTTAACAGCATCAAAATTGGGAAAACCTGACCTTTCTAAAATATACCTCCATTGATCTCTTAACCCTTACCCTGCTTTATTTTTTCATGAATAACTATTATATATCTATTCATTTGTTTATGGTCTCCCCCACCAGAATGCAAGCTCCGTGAGGGCAGACATTTGACGGATATGTACACAGCTATATCCCTATGGCCTAGAAGAAAGCCTGGCCTATAGCCAGCATTCAGTAAATCTTTATTGAAAGAATAAATGGATAAATTATACTTCAACAAAGGTGAACTATTTGTATCCATCAAGACACCCCAGGTTCTCTCAGGCTTTTGTGCCACCAGCTATAGAGAATTGTGGGACATCACAAAATTTGAAATCACTATGATTTGTCTGCTATGAGTATAGGAACATGCTAATTTTTTTAAGATTTTATTTTTAAGTAATTTCTATACCTAACGTGGGGCTCAAACTTACAACCCTGAACATGCTAATTTTATTTCCATTTTCTACATGGTGGCAATTAGACTAATATGCTCCTCAAGGGCAGAGTCTATGCCTCACATTCTCCTATGTCTCTGGCCTTTCAATGGTTAATGGCAAGAATAGAAGACACTACCCTACCCAAAGAAAGAATTCAATGTGTCAGATTTAGGATTTGAGCCAAGAGAAGGTCAATATTCTTGGAAGCTAATCCAGGCCTTTAATGTCCTAGGAATCTGTAATCACAGGGCTAAGGCACAGTACACATCTTTACTCAAAATAAGACAGTAACTTGTCATCATATCCAAAGCAATAAAACTGCAAAAAAATAAATAGGCTTTAATATCAATATCACATACCTGCTTGTTTAGCTTCAATACAGGCAATATTTATTTCTTCTTTCAAATCCCAGTTTTCATTAGCTATAGCTTCCCCTACTTTAACAAATCGTCCAACTGCCAAGTTGACGGCTTGTCCTACACGCTGAATTGCTTGCAGAGTTTTATCAGACTTTTTGGTATTATCTTTATGATTAATAAGCGTGGTGATCTAAAAATAACGGATGAAAGCAACTTGATTAAAATTTATCTCAGTATCTTTTTTTTTAAGATTTTATTTATTTATTTGACAAAGTGCGAGAGAGCATAAGCAGGGGGAGCAGTAGAGGGAGAGGGAGAAGCAGGCTCCCCGCCAAGCAGGGAGCCCCATGCGGGGCTCAATCCCAGAACCCTGGGATCATGACCTGAGCTGAAGGCAGATGCTTAACCATCTGAGCCACCCAGGTGCCCCTATCTCAATATCTTTTATTTTTTTTTAAAGATTTTATTTATTTATTTGAGAGAGAGAGAATGAGAGATAGAGAACACGAGAGGGAAGAGGGTCAGAGGGAGAAGCAGACTCCCTGCTGAGCAGGGAGCCCGATGTGGGAGTCGATCCCAGGACTCCAGGATCATGACCTGAGCCGAAGGCAGTCGCTTAACCAACTGAGCCACCCAGGCGCCCCTTAGTGACTCACTTCTAATGAATAAGGTGGAAGCAAAGGCATACTTCTGAGAGTAGGTAATAAAACACATTGTAACTTCCAACTCCCCCACTCTTCAATCTCAGATCAATCATTGTGGGAGAAAACCAGCTACCATATCTTAAAGGATACTCATGCAACTCTATGGAGAGACCCACAGGAGAAGAAACTGAGGCCTCTGGCCAAAAGGTAATGAAGAACTGAAGCCTCCTGCCTACAGCAAGGGTGAACATGGGAACAAATTCTCCAGCCTCAGTCAAGCCTTCAGATTACCGTGGGTCCAGCCAACATCTTGATTTCCGTCTCACAAAAGACCTTAATCCAAAACTACCAGGTAAACCATCCCAGAATTCTTGACCCACAGAAACTATGAGATGATAAATATTTATTGTATTAAGGCACTAAATCTGGGGTAATTTGTTATGTATTAATGGATAACAAATACATGTTTTAGTATCTGGAACTGGAGCAATGCTGTAACAAAACCCAAAATGTGGGAGTGGCTTCGACATCAGGCCTTGGAAGCTCATGAATGGACTTTGAGGAGTTAGTAAAAGCCAGAGAGTGCTGAATGAACTTTATAGAAGTATGGTGACCACTGAGAAGCTATGGGTGAAGGCTTAAAGGGAAATGAGAAAAATCTTATTGGAAACTGGAGAAAAGAGGATCTTTATTATGTAATGGCAGAAAAATCACCCCAGGAATGTGTAAATTACAGAATATACCTAATGAACTGGGTGATCTAGCTA
Organism: Callorhinus ursinus; assembly: GCF_003265705.2. NCBI lineage: Eukaryota > Metazoa > Chordata > Mammalia > Carnivora > Otariidae > Callorhinus > Callorhinus ursinus. The sequence goes on along the minus strand of NW_027397086.1, from coordinate 20,507,734 downwards.
AGATCTCAAGACAGATTTTGAAGATGCCACTAGGTTTCTTGTTTAAAATGTAAAATATAAGAAGTGAGACAGAAGCTAAAGGAGACACTGTTAAATAAAAAGAAGCCAGGCCCTACTGCGTTTGAAAATTCCTTGCTTCTCCAGAAGGCAAATGATGCTAAGATTAAGAATGGCTTCCAAGCAAAAACAAAATCTAGGGCACTGTCAGGAAAGCAAGGTCTAAAGATGAAGCTAAGAGTGTGACTATAAAATCTTGTAAAGATCTCAGGTGGTGTTCAGAGATGGTGTTCAAGGTGGTGTTCCAGAGATCCATTCACTTAAACAACAGGTCTCCTGAGAAGTTTTAGAGGTATTGTCCTCAGGAGCCCCAGCAAAAGCCCAAGTTAGAGCAGGGCTTATCATAAAGAGACGTGTGGGTATGGTTTGCCTAATTGAGTGAGCCCAATAAGATTCACAGGAGACCCACAAAATTTTAAAGCTAATTATGTCGGGAGGAATGCCACCAGCTTGGAGTGAAGGAGATAGATCAGTACAAAATGAAGAGAGGCTTCTGAATCCCCAAGCTTCCACAGGCAGGGAGCGGGCTGAGAAACTATGCAGCTACAAACATGGGCTACCTCTCATGAGTAAGGAGGGCTCCGAGAGCAGTGCTAAGAGCCATGAAGAATCATTCCCACAGCTCAGGTCTTTGTCAAGGTACTGCTAACATGTGCCTGGGTAGGTTTCAGAATACTGTGAGCCAGTGATTCCTATTCTTACCGTTTCCCATTTTCAAACACAAGTATATGGCAGTTATGCTATGCCTATTCTCCTGTTTGTTTTGTTTTGAGGGGATGTTGTTTTAACAAAAATGTCCATAATGATCATTCTCTGCCTGTCCTACCACTGTAAGTTTTGTGTTTGGGAACAGATAATTTGTCGCTAGAGTTCACAAGTTTTCAGATCAAATGGAACTACACTCGAGGAGCTACATCTAAGGAACTACACATTCTGAAAAATGTGTAAGCCTCATCTGAATCAGAATTAGATGCCAAAATCTTGAATTTCCAGCTGATGCCATAGAGGGATGAGACTTTTAGGAGGACTGGGGTGGAGGTTGTTTGCAAATGGGAAGAAAGTAAACGATCTGTGGCCAGAGGGTGGAGTGTGGTGATTTTAAAATATGTCCACAAATTCTTTGCTATTCCTCCTTCAAGAGGTGGAGCCTCGTTCCCCTGTCCTTGAGTGTGGGCTGAACTTAGTGAATCACTTCTAATAAAGCAGAAGTGATGGTATGCTACATTTATGGGCAGGTCATAAAGACACTCTGGTTTCAATCTTTCTCTCTCTCAGATTATTCACTCTAGGGGAAGCCAATTACCATGTCATGAAGTCACCTGACCAGCCGGATGCAGTCTGACATGACAAAGAACTGAGGGAGGCCTCTGACCAACAGCGAGCAAGAGTCTGAGGTCTACTGCTTACAGACATGTGAGTAGTCTAAAACCAGGCAGATAAGCCACTCACAAATTCCCGAAACACAGAATCTAAGATACTGTTTGCTGTTTTTAAACCATTAAGCATGAGGTAACTTATTTTGCAGCAGTAAATAACTAATACAATCTCAAATGTATGTTTGTTTTGTTTTGTTTTGTTTTTTTTAAGAATACTCCCTTCTGGGGGGAAGAGTGGATTGATAAAGTGGCAAAAGTAGAAGGAGGGAGACCAGTTAGGAAACCATTGCCATAGTCCAGGTAAAAGATGATGTCAGCGTGGAGTACATGGATGGCTCAGTTGGTTAAGCATCCGACTCTTGGTTTTGGCTCAGTTCATGATCTCAGGGTTGTGAGATCGGGCCCTGCGTTGGACTCCATGCTCAGTGTGCAGTTGGCTTGAGATTCTCTCCCTCCTGCTCATACTCTCACGTTCTCTCTCTCTCTCAAATCAGTAAATCAATAAAATCTTTTTTTAAAAATGCCGGCTTGAAATAAGGCAGCAATAGTCAAGATGGAGGAAAATGGATAAACTGGATTGTTTGATGGATTAGACTGGTGTTGTCAAAGATGACCCCTAAACGTGTGGTAGAAGAAACAGAGTGCATTGGCGTAACACTAACATCTCTATGTGGCAGGCACAAAAAAGGTGTTTTTGCACAAATAATCTAATTTAATCTTCATAATAATCTTAGCATGTAGGTACTACTTTATCCCCTTTTTACAGAGAAGGCAACTGACATTAAAAGATGCTTATTTAAGGTCTCACAGCTATTAAAAGGTAAAGCCAAGATTCACAGTCAGACAATTTGACTCTGAGAACATACTTTATTTTTACTGATATATAACTTACATAAAACATTGTCTAAGTTTAAGGTGTACAACGTGATTTGATGCACATATACATTGCATATGATTCCACAAACTACAATAGTTACTTAACACCTTTATGACCTCACATAATTTTTTTTTTTTGGTGGTGGTGGTAAGAACATTTAAGATCTACTCTTTTGACAACTTTTAAGTATATAATACCAAGTTGTTAACTATAGTCACCATGCTGTACATCACATCCCTAGAACTTATTCAGCTTATAACTGGAAATTTGCACCCTTTGACCAGCACCTCCCTATTTTCCCCACCACGTAGCCCCTCACAACCACCACTGGACTGTTTCTGTAGGTTTGACCTTTGTAAATTCCACATGTAAGTGAGATCATTTGGTATTTACCTTCTCTGTCTGATTTATTTCACTTAGCATAATGCCTTTCAAGGTCCATCTATGTTGTAGCAAATGGCAAGATTTCCTTCTTTCTCATGACTGAATAATGTCCCATTGTATATTTATACCACATCTTCTCCATCTATTTATCAATAGAAGGACACTGAGGTTGTTTCCAAATCTCAGCTATTGTGAATAATACTGCAATTAACACGGGAGTGAAAACATCTCTTCAAGATCCTGATTTCATTTCCTTAGGATATATACCCAAAAGTGGGATTGTTGAGTCATATGATAGCCCTATTTTTAATTTTTTATGGAACCTTCATGCTGTTTTCCATAGTGTCTGAACCAATTTACATTCCCTCTAACAGTGCACAAGGCTTCCCTTTTCTCCACATCCTCACCAACACTTGTTTTCTTGTCTTTTTTTTTTTTAAGATTTTATTTATTTATTTGTGAGAGAGAGAATGAGAGATAGAGAGCACGAGAGGGAAGAGGGTCAGAGGGAGAAGCAGACTCCCCGCTGAGCGGGGAACCCGATGCGGGACTCGATCCCGGGACTCCAGGACCATGACCCGAGTTGAAGGCAGTCGCCCCACCAACTGAGCCACCCAGGCGCCCTTGTCTTTTTGATAACATCCAATTCTAAGAGTTGTGAGGTGATATCTCATTGTGGTTTTGACCTAGTTTCCTTGATGATTAGTGATGCTGAGCATATTCTCATAAACCTATTGGCCATTTGTGTGTCTTCTTTCAAAAAATGTCTGTTCAGGGGTGCCTGGGTGGCACAGTCGGTGGAGCATCTGACTCCTGGTTTGGGCTCAGGTCGTGATCTCAGGGTCATGAGATCAAGCCCTGTGTTAGGCAGCATAGAGTCTGCTTAAGACTCTCTCTCCCTCTCCCTCTGCCCCTCCCCCACCCCGCTCCCACTCTAATAAATCTTTTTTAAAAATGTTGAGATTTTATTAGTTTTGCTTTACTTTTTAAAATGTACAGATAAAACTGAACTACCTTTCATTCCCTTCACACTCTCCCGAGGCAGGGTTTGAAGTGACTCCAATATGTATCAGATAAATAGTATTATACTATATCTTTCTGGATTTGCTTTTGTTGTTGTTAAATTTTATAAATTTGAGATCTACATTGATATATGTAGATCTGATGTATTTATTTTATACGAATCAGTCACAATTTATTGATTCACTCCCCTACTAATAGGCATTTTGGTTGTTTCCAGTTTTTGTTATTAAAAGCAGTTCTGCAATAAACAAACAAATGTTCAGTTCCTCTGCCCCCTTTTTTTTTTTAAGATTTTATTTATTTGACAGAGAGAGAGAGACAGCGAGAGAGGGAACACAAGCAGGGGGAGTGGGAGAGGGAGAAGCAGGCTCCCCACTAAGCAGGGAGCCCGATGTGGGGCTCCATCCCAGGACCTGGGGATCATGACCTGAGCCGAAGGCAGGCGGCTTAACGACTGAGCCAGCCAGGTGCCCCTCCTCTGCCCATTTTTAAGTCAGATTTTTTTCTTGCTATGGAGTGGTATGAGCGTATATATATTTTAAATGCTAACCTCTTATCAGATAGATGGTTTGCAAATATTTTATTCCACTCTGTAGGCTGTCTTTTCACTTTATTGATTGCTTCTTTTCCTTGCAGATGCTTTTTAGTCCGATGTAGTCCCACTTGCTTATTTTTGTTTTTGTTACTTGTATTCTTGGTGTCATGTCCAAAAATCACTGCCAAGACCAATGTCAAGGAGATTTTTCCCTCTTTTCTTCTAGGAGTTCTACAGTTTCAAGTCTTACATTTAAGACATTGGTCCATTTACTGGATAGGGGTCCAATTTCATTCTTTTGCATGCGATGATTCAGTTTTTCCAACACCACTTATTGAAGAAACTATCCTTTCTCCATTGGTTATTCTTGGCTCCCTTGTCAAATATTAGTTTACCATATATGTATGGATTTATTTCTGGCCTCTTGATTCTGTTTCATTGGACTACATGTCTGTTTTTATGTTGGTGCCATACTATTTAATTACTACAGCTTTGTAGTATGATTTGAAGTCAGGAAGTGTATTGCCTCTAGCTTTGTTCTCCTTTCCCAAGACTATTTTAGCTAGCTGGAGTCTTTTGTGCTTCTGTACAAATTTTAGGATTGTTTTTCTATTTCTGTAGGGAAAAAAATTCCTTTGGAATTATGATAGGGGATTGCACTGAATCTCTAGATGGCTTTAGGTATTATGGACATTTTAATATTAATCCTTCAGATCCATGAACATGGACTATCTTTCCACTTACTTGTGTCTTTTTCAATTTCTTTTATCAAAGTCTTACAGTTTCTAGTGTACAGATCTTTCACCTCCTTGATTAAATATATTTTTTAAGTATTCTTTTTGCTGCTATGGTGAGATTGTTTTATTTCTTTTTCAAATATTTTGTTGTCAGTGTATAGAAACACAACTGATTACTGTATGTTGATTTTTTATCTGGCAACTTTACTGAATCCACTTATTCTGTGTGTATGTGTGTGTGTGTGTGTGTGTGTGTGTCGTCCTTAGGAGTCTTTGATCCTTCCCCACACCAGATAGACCCTAAGGAACTCTTTGTACCACCTGGAGAACAGAAAACTTAATCACCATTGACTATTACAAACAATTAACTTGGAAGAAACTCTAGAGTGAAAAGGAGTTTAAATTGTGTTTATTACCAAAAGCTATAAATTTTCAATTATATAGAAAAGATCAGCAATTAGACTAAAATGCCAACTATTGTTCAGTTCTGAAACACTTTCATTACAGGCATCCTCCCTAGTGCATAATTAGGTGTGGCTGTCTTCCTTTTACTCGAAGCAGCCTAGAAAATGTTTAATCCAAATACAGGTATACATTTGAAACTGACATATACAGGAGTCAAATCAATTTATAAAATTCCTTATTAAAAGGTTGATTTATATCCTTATTCTCAAATTTTTTTTTAAAAGGGAGGCTCAAAAAGTTATACATGTTGATTATTTTTAAAAAATGGGAAATGGGGTGCCTGGGTGGCTCAGTCAGTTAATCATTTGCCTTCGGCTCAGGGTCCTGGGATTGAGCAAAACCTTGGGCTCCCTGCTCAGTGGGGAGCCTGCTTTTCCCTCTCCCTCTGCTGCTCCCCTTGCTTGTGTTCTCTCACTCTCTCTGTCAAATAAATAAATAAAATCTTAAAAAAAAAAAAGGAGATATAGGAAAGACTAAAGAAATAAAAATTATTCATCATCACACAACCCCATGAGGATTTTGCCATAATTTTTCTCAATCGTGTTTTATACATACCTAAATACACAGTTTTACAAAATTGAGATCAAACTTCATGTGAAAAATAAGACTAAATAGCATTTAACACTCAGGCACTAACCCATGTATTTTATGCAAATTAATTCACTTAATGCTTACATCTCTATGAGGCAGATACTATCATTACCCTCATCTACAGATAAAGACCTGAACTTGGAAGAGGTAAAGAATTTGCCCAAGGTCACAAAGGGAGTAAGTTGCCTACCTGTTAGTACTACACGCTTCTTTCCTCCCAGGATTATGCTAAAGATCAGGGAAAAGACAGTTGATGAGAGTGCCTTGTAAATTTTATGTGCCAAATAAAACTTAGCTATTATTCCACAAAAATAGGGGGCATACTAAATTGGGAGACACAACCTGAAGACGCCCTGACCCGAGTCTAGAGTATGCCTGAATGAACTGGAGAAAGGAGGGCAGAAAGGCATCCCATGGGGAAGAAAGAGCATCTGATACATTGAAGAATTCTGCTGTGGAATAAAAGAATAAGATCTAGGGCTTATTTGATACCTCATTTGATACCTTCTAGTAAAAAGTAGGGCTTATCTGATACCTTCTAACAAAGGGTATCAAGAAGTAACAATCTCCAACAAAGTTTATCTTAGCTGTTAAGAGAATGAACTCTGGCTTATTTTGCCTGGGTTTGAATTCTGGCTCTGTCATGTGACAGTGTGGCAAGTCATCTAACCTTTCTGTAACTCCATGTTCTCATTTGTAAAAGCACGAATAATAATAGTACCCATTTCACAGGGTCATTGTGGGGAATACATTAGTAAATTAAATAAAGTATTTAGAATGGGTCTGGTATATAGTAAACATTACATAATTGTTAGATATTACAGTTTACATTTCCAGAATCTTCTTTCCTCATGTTTGTGATGTTATTTTTATTTTCTAGAATAGCTCACAATAATCTCTTCATTGAAATGGATTTTCTTAGTTTACTTACTTATTTTGTGGAGAAGCAAGAAAGCAAGTGAAAAGCAGGAAGAAAAAAAAAATGGCAGTAGCCCAGATAAATGAACAATGGCTTAATAAAAAATTAAGGGAGCCAGCCTAGTACAGAGAAATTTGTCTCTGGGCTTAAACTCATTAGTGAGTTCTCAAAATAATTAGATATAAAAATTAGAGGTGACTGGCTGGCTCAGTCGGTAAAGCATGTGGCTCTAGATCCTGTCAGGGTCGTGAGTTCAAGCCCCACATTGGGCATGGAGCTATTTAAAAAAAAAAAAAAAAAAAAAGCTAATCAGCTATAGAAACCAGTATGGAAGAAAACACACCAAATTATGGGACGTGTTTTAAAAGAATCAGAAAAAAAGGGCACTTTCACTTATTTTATGTGTTTTATGTTCGCAAGTAAAAAAACACATATATTCATATACACAAATCAGCAAAGAGGGCCCCATACACTCTCTATTCATCTTCAATTAATGAGACAAGGATCCTGAAAAGCCTACAGGACAATACAGAGAGAAACAGACAAGGTGAGCTACCTTAGAAATGTGAGGGGTCTGTACAACAGTGAATGAAGTAAATCTATCACAGACAGGAAACGACTAGTGGGTGGTAGAATAACATTCCACACTAGGGTGGGGTACGTGGCAGACATCCCTCTTCCCTTCCTTGGATAGAAACATTTTAAGACTGGGAGTAGGCGTTTTGACAGGAAGAATAAAATGATTATTATTTTTTAAAGATGGGCTTTTATATATATATATATTTTTTTTTTTTTTTTCAGAGAGACAGCACAAACAGGGGAGTGGCAGAGGGAGAAGGAGACTCCTCACTGAGCAGGGAGCCCGATGTGGGGGTTCAATCCCAGGACCCTGGTATCATGACCTGAGCAGAGGACAGATGCTTAACCGACTGAGCTACCCAGGTGCCCCAAAAACAAAATGATTATTAAGGAAGGTGCAGAAGATGTGTTTGGGATCTAATCCAGGGCATTTTAAACAACTGTCTGAATTAGAAAATATAAAACAAATGAGTATATATAACATATATATGCACAGTATAAAGAAATGGAAGACATATGCACCCAGCAACAACCTTAAGAGAACATTACCAGTACCTCTGACAACTCACACGCCTTGTGAGCCCCTACCTTTTCCACATCACCCACCTCCCTCTCCCCAGAAGAAACCACTGTACTGATTTTGTGCTCATCACTTCCTTATTATTATTCCTTATTATTACTGCACAGATGTTATGTCCCTAAATGATACATGGTTTCATTTTGCCTGCTTTTGAGCCTTTTTTTTTCACTCAACATTATGTTTTTAAGATTCATCCATACTGATAATTACAACTGTAGTTCAATTATTTCGCTGCTGCACAGTATCTCACTGTATGAACATAACACAATTTATTTAAACATCCTACTGTTAAAAGACATTTAGGTAGATTTAGGTAGTTTCCAGTTTGGGGCCATTAGAAGTAAAAAAAAAAAAAATCAACATTTCAATCCATGTCTCTAATACACATGCAGGACTTTCTCTAGAGGATATGGATTTTGGAGTAGAATTGCTGGGCCATAGGTAATACCCACCTTCAACTTTAGATTACATCAAACTGTTTTCCAAAGCGGTTTACTCTTGACATTCCCATTGGCTCCACATTCCTCACCGATACTTGTTCTCATTGCGGTTTTAATTTGTACTCCACTAATTTCTCATAAAATTGAGTATCTTTTACATTTCTTTTAGCCATCTGTTTCCTATTACATGAGATGACTATTTTTACCAATCTTTAATAGGTAATCTTTTTATTTTCAATTCATTGCAGTCCTTTATTTATTCTGGGTATTACCAACCATTTATTGGTGATTTGTGTTGCAATTATATTCTCCCACTTTATGGCTTATCCTTTCAATTTTGGTAAAAAGACATTCTTCATTCTAATGGAATCAAATTTATCAATCTTTGTTCAGAATTTTTACTTCTGGTATATTAAAAAATCACTTCCCACCATGAGGTAGTGAAGATATTGCCCAGTTTTTTGGGTTTTTTTTCCCTAAAAGTGTCACACATTTTCACTTTCATATCAATGTCCTTAATCTATCTGGAATTGATTTTGGTATATCGTGTGAGACAAGGATCCAATTTCATATGTTACTATTAGATAACAATTGTTTTAGCCCTATAGCCCCATTTTTTAAGTTTTTCCTTTCCCCACTAAACAGCAGTGCCAATTCTGTGATTTATCAAGTTTCCACGTATGTGTGGACCTGTTTCTAGGTCTCTGTTCCCTTTCACTGGACTATTGCCTTAATTATGATAGCTTTATAATGCCTTGAAATCTTCCCACTTTGTTTCTCTTCTGGCTACTCTTGGCCCTTTGCTCTTTCATATAATTATACGAAATTATAATTACTTTTTATCAAATTCTACTCAAAAATCCTGTTGAAGTTTTCACTGGAATTGTATTAAATTTATGTGTCTATAACATTGAGTCAATCTAGTCATAAACACAGTACTTCACTCCATTTATCTAGATCTACTTTGGCTTTCAATAAATTTTTAAAATTCTTGGGGTGCCTACCTGGCTCAGTGTGTGGAGCATATGACTCTTGACTCGGGGTTGTGAGTTTGAGCCCCACGTAGGGTTAGAGATTACCTAAAAAGAAAATCTTTAAAAAACATAAAGATTTTAAAAAATTCTTTTCACAAAGTTTGGCATCTCTTTTGCTATATGCATATACTCTTAAGAACCTCTTTTTCTGCTGTAATTTTTATTCTAACTGGTATTTTTTTTAGAATTACTTTGTTTTTGTTTTTTTAATGTAGAAAAATGCAGTTGACTTTAGTTTCCTACATTCAGTGAGCTTACTAAACCTAGTTTTTATGATTTATCTGTAGACTCTCGAAAGTTTTGAGTTTTTCCTTCTCTCTTTACACCTTTCACTTCTTGTCTCATTGCACTGGTTAGGATTTCCAGTTCAGTGTTGAGTAAAAGCTGCAAAAGCACATATCCCTCCTCTTGTTTCTGGTTTTAAAGGAAATATTTTGTTTTGTTTTGTTAAGATTTATTTATTTGAGAGCAAGAGCACAAAAGAGCACGGGGTAGAGGGGCAGAGTGAGAGGGAGAGAGTGAAGTTCAAGCAGACTCCCTGATGCACATGGAGCCCGACTTGGGGCTTGATCCCAAGACCCCGAGACCATGACTTGAGCCAAAAATCAAGAGTCAGACGCCTAACAGACTGAGCCACCCAGGCGCACCAGGAAATGTTTGTTTTAAATCTGACTTGTTGCTATGATGTTAACTGTAGGTTTTCTGCAGATACGCTTTATCAGGTTAAGGAGTTTTCTTTTATTACTAGTTTGCTAAGTGTTTTTATCATGGTCATAATTTGGACTTAATTGAATGTTTCTTCTGCACCTACTGAGAAGAACATGTATCTTTTCTAATACGTGAATGCAGAAAACAATACACATTTGCCTAATACTAACTCAACCATGCATTCTTAGAATAAGGCCAGTAACCCAGAACTTTTTACTTGTAGAGTCAGAAGAGGTTAGATGATTTCTGCTAAAAACTCAATAAATTTTATGATGCTAGTCTTACTTGCTCACCTCAAGACCCTGTCTCCTTTATGGCATCGTTCCTGACTCATCCATGCCTTCTCTGAGCTCTTAGAGCATTTACTATTGATGTTATTCCTTTGACACTTGGCATGTGTTAATTTTTCTATGTCCTGTCTCCCAACTTGATTACAAGTTCCTCAAGAAGCAGCTAGTAAGTACACAATACATGATCACTTAAAATATTCTTGTGGATAAAATGGTGAAACATGAGTTGGATAATAATGCAGCGTCCTTAAAAAATGAGACTTCTGGACATGAATTTTCTAGAAAGGTGAAGTTTTAATCAGCTAATAGTCACTGAAACTTAAAAATCACTTTAAATTGTACTCCACACTTTCCTGCTTTGTTAACAGGGTTCTGGCCACATTTTATTCATTTCTTGATTTTAAGCAAAGTCAACTGTTACTTGTTGAGTACAGTCAATCATTAGGAATGTCAGTTATGGTACTGTGCTAAAGATATAGCTGTGGATACATAACATGTGGGATGCAGAACCTCAGCTATGACCCTGAATGAATCTTTAATAAGGAAGAAAAAAAAACTGGCATTTCCCCCCCTTTAGCACTGACCTCTAGTTAACTCTAAGCAGCAATTCACAGGACTTCACAGATTCACACATTTCCTCCTCCACTCCAGCCTCTTTTATCCCAGAATTAAACAATGCAGAGCTGTAGGACTGATACATTTTTAGCAGTGATACTGTGAAAAGTTACCATTTCTCCAGATTACAACTACTTTCCACCTGGTTTTTCCACTTTGGACTCCCTTCTCTGTACCTACCACTAGCTGACCTCATCACTGCTTCTAATCTCTAGAGAGAAACAGCATATGGTGTAACTAAGCACAGAATCTGGAACCAGAATGCCTGGGTTCAAATGCCAATTTGGCATTTACAGTTCAAAGCCCCAGGATAAGTTACTTGACCTCACTATTCCTCAGTTTCTTCTTCCACAGAATGAGAATAAACACATATCTACCTCATAAGATTGTTATGAGAATTAAAGCAGTTAATATTTATAAAGTGCTTAAACCATGACCTAACATATAGTAAGCAACACACATATTGTTAAATAAATGGATAAAATACTGTCAGGTTGAACTCCACCACTCTCTTATCACTCTTAAAACTACTCCAGTATTTCTCATTTTGGGTTGTGGTCGTATTGGTGGTAGTGGTGGCAGACATAATTTTTTTTTAAAGATTTTATTTATTTATTTGAGAGAGAGAGAATGAGAGATAGAGAGCACGAGAGGGAAGAGGGTCAGAGGGAGAAGCAGACTCCCTGCTGAACAGGGAGCCCGATGTGGGACTCGATCCCAGGACTCCAGGATCATGACCTGAGCTGAAAGCAGTTGCTTAACCAACTGAGCCACCCAGGCGCCCAGTGGCAGACATTATTAACTGATCCTAGCACTCCTTCTCTCTGGTCAGTGCCTCCCTCAGACATGGAAGGGAAGGGGGGGGAGGTGTGTCAGGTGTATTCATTCACTGTTCTGTTAGCCAAGCTAAAGTGACCACAGGTTAAAAAAAAAAAAAAAACTGTTTATTTAATCAGCATAACAGGAATCTAGGGACATGTGTGACTGCTATTTTCAAATATTTGCAGGGCTGGGATGGAGAAGAGACAGCATTTAAAATTCTATGGAAGAGCTACAGGCTCCCCATCACTGAACATGTTTAAGCAGGAGACTGGTGACCAGGTGTAAGGATGCTGTAAGAAAGAATTTTTTAATTTAGAGTCAGATAAACTTTAAGATTCCTTCTACCTCTAAAGTCTTGGCAATACTAGCGTGAGTCACCAAGACATTACAATCTAGTTGTGAGTCACACATCGCCAACGCGCTCCTGAAGGCACAGAATTCTTCACTCCCCACAGTGCTTGGCACATTACAACAGATCGAGGTGAGGAATTCTAGCCCTCAGGCTGCGTATAACTCGGCTCACAGTAACAAAAACTTCTCTAAAACTCAGCGCGTCAATTAGCTGATTCCAGACTTCTTTTACGACCAACAAATACAATAAAGCATACATCCCAGACGGGATTTGGCAAAAAGATATGTATCCGGATTAACTATCAGACAGTGCTTCGCGGCACTCTTCCGAAGCCAGACAAAGCCGCCTGAAGTGAGCGGCAGGTTAAGGGGCAGGGGCAGGCAGGGTGGCCTGGGGGGAGGGGGGGAATGGGAGCCCAGCGAGCCGACACGCGCAGGGGACAGGGACAAAGGCCTCGGGGAAAGCACGCTGGACTCGGAGGCCGGCAGGAGTGCCCCGGCCGGAGTGCCCAGCAGTCGGGGTGTGGACTGGGGATGCAAACGTGTGGGCCCCCGCAGGGTCCTCTCTGCCTCGGGGGAGCCCGCGCGGGGCCCCTCGCTGGGCCGGGGACCGCCGGAGCCACAGCCCGAGGCGGGTCGCGCGGGGCAGGCCGGGTGGCGCACCTGCCTGCCGGGCTCTCGGGTCCGCACTGGGCTCCCCGCCCCCTGCCTCCCCCGCCGCGCAGCCCACTCGGCCTCGCCGCCGGATTTCGGATGGTCCAGATCAAACGCCGCAGCCGCAGCCGCAGCCGAGGCCGGTCCCCCATCCTCAGACAGGCGGCCCGACCCGACGCCGCAGTCCTGCTGCGGAATGTGGGGCAGGGGCTGCCTCCCGCCGGGCCCGACCCGGCCCCGGGCCGTGCGAGCGGCCGCCGCCATCGCGGGCCGCGGCCGGAGGGAGACGAGGGGCCGCGCCGGGCGCCACTTTACCTGAGAAACCAGCGGGAGCAGAGTCTGCTCCACCGAACGAGTTTTGATCTCCAGTCCCGAGTCGAAGGCGAAGCCCGACGGGCCGGCGCCGCCAACGCCGGCCGGGCCCGAAGAGGCGGCCATGGCCCTCGGCCCGTCGCGCAGCCGGGAAGCCGCGCCACTGCGGGCCCGCCGCCCGCCAGCCCGCCAGCACGCCCGCGGCGGCGGCAATGCTACCGCGCCGCCCGAGGCCCCGCCCCCAGCCGAGCCACGCCCCCGGGCAGCCACGCCCCCACGCGCTCGGGTCTAGGGTCTGCCCTGCAACCCCGCTGGGTCCGCCCTGCTCTGACTCGCCCCCGCCAGGACGGATCAAACCAGACACCTGCGGGCCTCCCACGGCTACGTGGCCTCTCACCAGAAAGAGGACAACTATCTCTAGCAAAGCTTTTCGTCCTCCCGGTAGGTGACTCGTCTTAACTCCGAATTCCCATGAGGATTTCTAGAAGCTGAGCTAACTCGTGGAGCAGAATCACAGTCAAGTCTGTAGGAAGGGTCTTAATTTACCCTGAGACAGGAATTTTGCCAGTAAAGCGTCTTTCTGGAGCTTTCCGGAAGGTCCCACTTTCCCTTGGCTCCTCTTCTGACCCTCTCATTCTCACAATTTGGGCTGGATTGAGAATGAAACATTTGATAATTCAGCCTTAAGGGAGTACCTGAGTACTTGGCAAGGAGGCAATGATTTGGTTATCTTTCAGGCCAGTGTTCAAAATTACTCTTCAAAAGGAAATTAGAGCATATGGAAATGCTTCACCTACTGTTCAACACTATTACATTTTAAAACTATTTTCTTAAGTAGGCTCCACACCCAGCGTGGAGCCCAAGGGGGCATGAACTCATGACCCTAAGATCAAGACCCAAGTTGAGATCAAGAGTCAGCTTCCTAACCCACTGAGCCACCCAGGCATGCCTAAAACTACTTTTGAGCATTACTTTTCCCCTAGGGTCTAGCACAGAGCAGTTTCCTAAAGGCTGTTTATTGACTGAAAAGATCGTTAATGTGTATTTCTGACTAAACTCATTAAAAGGAATCAGGGAGCCCGAAACTGATCAGATGGGAGGGAGAGCTGACCACCCCTTTCCCCAGGAGTTCCAGGAGCAAAGCCAAAAGGTTCTCAGAAAGCCCTGTGAGGGGGTCCTTGGCTTAAGCAATAGACTGAGAAGCATGGAGAAATATTTGTGAACGTATCTGCCAGTAAGCAACCAGCAGAGTAGAAAAGAATCTGAGGCTGGCGAGTCCACCCTTTCACTTTTGCCAGGATTATTTCTCCCTCCATGTCAGATTGATGAGCTGAACACCACCAACTCCAGGTGTCAGAGGCTCTTTCCCAAGCACTGTTGAAATGTGCTTCACGGTACTCCCACTTAGGGGTTCAGCTCTGTCTGCCAGGGCTGCACATATAGCTTTGCTATTGAAGATAGCCATAAGGTAGGCTTCTTTTCTTCGTTCAAAATGTGTGGTTCCTTTAACCAACTTTCTCTTCCCCAGATTCTTACTCCCCAGCCACTCACCTTACCAATTCTTTGTCTACCACAAGGCCACCTTTCCCTGTGCACTGAGGGCTCTAGCCTCAGCCTTGGACCCTTTCACCTCTTTCAGGTGCCCACATTCCCTCTCCAGATATATCTTCTTCTCTTATGTAAGCTGCCCATATTACATAAAAATTCAGTGTAGGCATTGATGCCAAAGGAAAATATATAAGGCCTAGGAGACAGACGGATGTATTCGTGAAAGTTTCAACCCACTGAAGATCAAATTTCTCCACAGAAATGAGACTAAGTTTACCACCTGATTCATTCAACACTAGTAATTTTATTTCAAAATATAAATATTTCACATTTACAAAGAGGTTACATTAGAAGTTTGTCAAAGCAAGTTAAAGCTAAGAAGTAGCATCTGTGTGAGAATAAAGAATATGTACTGTTGTATTTGAATAAACTTCTTTGCTTTCAAACCATCTCTACTTTGCCTGAGAATGCAGAGGATATCTTTTCCAAAACTTACATAAGCAGTTACAACTATATATCCAAGCTTGGTTTCCGAATCAAATGGTATTTGAAATATACTCCAGTCACCCAAACAAGTGGCACTGCAAAAAACAGAAGAAGGTATTTCTTGGGGACAGCTATAATGAGAGTTACACCTTCTGGGTCACTGCAATAAAAAGGAAATAGGATTTGGTAATAAGCCAAAATGATGTTACTTTAAGATTCATTTCCACACCTTTCATTGTAAGCTATAAAGCCAGAAGAAAAATAAGAAACCAGGTATGGAGTAAAGAACTCTGGACTTGGAATCAGAAGTTCTGCCACTGAATTCTGGCTCCATCATTTTGTGGTATAACTTAAGGGAAAAATCACAAAAAAACCTTTCTGAGCCTCCAGTGCCTCATTCAATAATACTTAACGCCTGCCTATCTCATAGGGTTGTTAAGAAAGCAGTCTGAAAACTATAAAGTGACATACAAAGGCATTATAAAAATGTAATATCAATATATCATCACTGTATTTGCACATTACTAGATCCTTGAAAAACTTGCAAAACTAAACACAAATACTGATTTTACACACCATAGGTGGAAAAAAAATCTCTATACTTGACGTATAGCTCTGAATGGCAAATAGGTTCTCTTTCTGGTATCTCACTAAACTTTGGGATTTATTATAGTTTATGTGGTACTATGGTAATAGATTTACCATTCAGAATTTCCATTAAGGATGTCTCCTAAAAGAGCTGTAAACCTACTCGAGAGCCATGTTTCCCAAAGGACCAGCAGTCCTTGGAGAAGCTCTGCTAAAAAGGATGGGGGCGGGGGGAGTGCAATTTAAGGTCAAATAAGTGTAGTAAACACAATCTGTCCCCTCATAAGTTCACAATATATAACAGCACGCTAAAAACTCTTAGAAGTCCTACAGAAAGAAAACAAACTCAGCATTCCTCAATTTTAACTGACCATGGAGTCCCCTCCCCCCATGCCCACTTTTGTCTCTTATAACATCTAGTAACATCTCTTGGAACTATTGCTATAAGGAAAGCTGCTCAACTCTAAGGGAAAGGGAAGAGACACAGAACAGTGGGCTAAGGAAAAAAAAAAGCCTGTATTCTACTCAGAATTCTGTTACTAACTGACTCTGTGTGTTAGAAAAGCCACTTTAACCTATGGATTTATTTTCTCCCCTAGAAAACGACAGGATCGCCTAATTATGTAAGGCCCATTCTAGCACAGAATTTCTATGGCTAGTAGACAGATCATCTTGATTTACAATTCTCTTGATTATTTTTAAACTATCAAAAAAAAAAATAACTGCTCAGTGGTTTCAGGTAGCACATTTTTTGCAGGTCCTTAATAAATTAATGAAATGAATATATTTGATGGCAAATGTGTAAGGACAAAAACTAATTAAAAAAAAAGTTGCTCTCAGCTGGAATTAACACTTGGAAGTATATTGTCAGAGACTATCTCCAATATGAAATGCCTAGTAAAATACTCTTGTAAGGGTCTTAGAAGACCCCTACAGGAAACTGCCAGTCAGGACTAGAGTATGGGAAGTTCTGAAGGGGTTTTTCCTACAAACCCTGAGGTTGAGAGCCCTGAATAGCTCACCTAAAATTCTTTTGCTCTAATCTAACCCTTCATGGCCTGAATTTCTGAGTATTTCTTGCCCAGTAGTGACACATCCTGAAGCACTAGATACAACCAGTGTGGGAACTAGGGGTATGAATAGGGTCACAATGGGTATTTAAGACCAAGGTTAGCCAGAGGGCCTCATCTGCAAGCCTTTTAGCAGCCCTTTAACTGGAATAAACAGCTGCTGTTTCCAAAGGCTCTGAGTTTGTTTAAATACAGCAGGCCTTCAGAACACTTCTTGGGTAATCCTCTTTGTCAAGAGTCAATCTATACCAGTCTCACAAGTCACAGGAAAATTCTACCAACTAACTTACCTCTAATGGAAGAGAGTGGTAGGAATCCTCACAAGTTTAAACATAAATAAGACTTGTATCTCAGGCAGTGTGACAGATCACTTCCAGAAACACAGAATGTGATAGGAATTTTAGAACTGAAGAAGGATTTAGAGGACATGGTGTTCATGCTAAAAACGCTATACCTTATTCTTGGAAGAGAGAGGAGCACATCTGTATGGAGACTTTTATCTTTTCTCATTCCCCCATTCGGTCTACAACTGAAATAGTGAATGTGAACTTAAAACTAATCTTTATAAAGTTATAAAACTGTAAGACTTGTGATACGCTTTCTGCATCCGTTTTTACTGAAGCTACTTCATCCATGCACTGTCTGTTCCTAGAAAACGTACTCTTTCTGGGACAAATCCTGAGAATCTGGGGGCAAGCCATTTTGAGACCTGAGCTTGAGACTCCTTGCTTTTCATACCACATGAGCTCTGTGCCCTGTGAAAATCCTGTAAAGCCTCTTCACTGTCTGAGAGGATAGGTTTCTCTGGTCAAGGGCTCCTCCCCCAGCTGGTTGGCCTTCGGAGTCCTTCTGCGGTTGCTGAAGCACCAGCACAGTTCCGGTCTCCTCATGAGGACCATGTGTAGGACTGATTTTTTAGGTGATATTACATCACTGCCCATTTTGGGAGTTCCAAACTATTCTCTTAGGGCTCCAAGTTCTTTTCTAAAGAATCTGGTATTTCTACTAATAATTATGACCGGCAACAGCCATACATTAGCTGGAGTTTAGTTTTTTGCAGTATCACTTTATTCAGCTAAAAACACTTTGGAGGAAGATAATTTGTTTATGCACACTAAACTGTATAATACTTGCCTCTTATAAATATGTGCCAATTATAGCTATAAACTTAAGAGTATACAATTAACAAAAACAAACCTGATTTCTTTTTTAACCCTTTTACAGCAAAATTCATAATTTTAGCAAGCACATGATCTGGCTAAGATTTACGGTGGGAGAAGGCCTTCCCCGGAGCTATCCCCTACAGCACCCCGTACAGCGGTTGGCATGGAAACCAGAGAGGGACAACTCTCAATGAATGTGTTACTGAACGAATGACTGAACAACTGACTAAAGAAAAAAAGGGAGTCGGTTAGCAGCCAAATGGAACAGTTGGTGTAATATCAGATTATAATTGTAGAAGGACAGGAAAAACAAGAGATCTGCATGCAGTCTACTGTATAAACAGTCAAAACCCTCACAGTAGCCTCTTTCCTAAAGGGAGTTAATTTCTTAATATCAGAATGAATTTAAGCTAATTATCACTGACTATGCTTCTCAGTGAGACAATGGTTTAGACAAAGAAGGATTTCTACTTTTAAATGTTTTCCAAAGGGGAGTCTTTGATATTCAGGAACGCTTTCTTCTCCATATTCCCCCGGGGATGGAGAAAGAGCCCGATGATTGTTTTCTACCCTGGGAAGGACACCAAGCTAAGAGCTGGGTTCTAGTCCCAGCCTGTCATTAACTGCGGGACAAGCACTGGGAAAACTGCATAAGGAACTGGAAGAAAGGCTACAGCAGAGCAGAGCTGGCAGACTGTGAAGTCTGAAAGATTTGAGGTAAAAATCTTACTAAACTTTTCTGAACCTTAGTTTTCCCATCTGTATGAAAGTGTTATAAAATACCATAAAGCTGTATGAAAGCTGCCGGGAAGTGGTAGTGAAAAAATATGCACAAAATGACTTTGTAAAATGCAAAGCACTATGCTGGTTATTGCAATGTCTGGAAGACGTAAAAAGTCCTAATTCAACACGCCTTCATCTAGAGTCTTATGTGCAACGCGCTCTGCTAAGTGATGGAAAAATACTACCTAACTGTAACATTCTACTGCTAATAAGTAACTAATTGGCAGAATTCCAAATAAGGAAACAGGGATTCATTTAACAACTCAGAGAACTGTTACTCCTGAGATTTTTCACTTAAAGCATTTGGAAAGAAAAACTGAACCACAACATGAATTCTGTCATATTGGTACCATTAACAGCAACTTAGCAAGTATTCTGCTTCAAAGTGGTCAACTGAGTTTTAAGAATTTGGCAATAGTGTAATGGCAGATGGGAGGGAGGAGAAAGGGGAGGAAGAGCTTGTTTTTCAGTGTCTCCTGTGGTTGCAACACACACCTAGGTGACCTTGAAATAAGCCACCCCGCCTTACACTTACAGAGGGGAGTAGGTAGAAGGGTAGAAGACTTCCTTTTCCTGCTCAAACAACTACATATTCAAAAGTGAAAAACCCTCTTCATTAAAAAGTGACGGTCATAAAAAAGTTTAAGAACAGATCTCTTAAACCAGGAGAAAATTACACGGCAAATACTTTTAACAGCAGGTAGTTCAGGACTCTTAAAATAACTATAAATACATATTATAATAATATAGATAACCAAAAGTGGGAAATTTCAAGCCATGGTACCAGTGTATAAACTGAAATTTTTCAAGCCATCTTAGCAACAGGTAAGTGAGCAAACCACAGTTCTGAGCTCTACAGCTGTGCTCTAAAAGGCAAAGCAACCCACAGCAAGTTCTCTCTTGTCCAGGCATTCTGTATGGAAGGCCAGGAGGGTTCTGCTTCTTTCCTGGGCTCTGTTTGCTAGGCACAGATGAAAGGACAGAAGGCCACAGCTGGGCTGAACTCACTATCAAGACTGAACCTCCTACAGAAATCACTCTGTTGCAAACCATGTCAGTCTACTGAAGATTTCAGATCATCAGAAATATCATGGAAAGTCCTGTAAGGAGAAAAGAGAGAATGATTAGTTCTGCTTTTGGAAAGAGAGGAGGGGGTGTGGATAAAGCCAAAGAAATACTTTAAAAAAAGAAAAGCAAAACAGTGTCCAACCAATAATTAATTGCCATAGAACAACATTTTACTTTTATAACCTGAGAGCCTTGACAAGGTTATATGGTCACTATGTATCGCTAATACTTTCACCAAGTATTGTTTGTTTGTTTTTTTTTTAAAGATTTATTTATTTATTTATTTGAGAGAGAGAATGAGAGAGAGAGAGCACATGAGAGGGGGTAGGGTCAGAGGGAGAAGCAGACTCCCTGCTGAACAGGGAGCCCGATGCGGGACTCGATCCCGGGACTCCAGGATCATGACCTGAGCCAAAGGCAGTCGCTCAACTAACTGAGCCACTCAGGCACCCCCAAGTATTGTTTCAAAGTCAGCTAGTTGGCTCTCAGTCTTTGTAACAAGAATTTTTTTTTTTTTTTTGGCTGGGTCCATTGTCTCCCATCCAAGATAATCTCCCCAGACTCCCTTGAAACCACGTATGACCATGTGACTAAGTAGTATCTGGTCTGGATGGAGTTGTCTGCTGCACATCCGAGGTGCCTACCTTAGCACTGTAATAGCTAGCTCGCCTTCGCTACATCATTTACATGCCTGAGCTAGGAGGATGTGACCCAGTCTGGTCTGTATCTGTGGTGGCCAGGTCAGAGTTTATTGATGAGCTCAAGATTCCCACCTTAGCTGAAAAGACCTCATACCAAGGTGGCAGGACAGGATGTAGGGAGACTGGGCATGAATGTTTGTGGAACAGTCATACGAGCCCTAGACTGCCTACTTCTGGCTTCTTTTGCCCAGGAAATAAACCTCTAGCTTATTTAAGTCACTGTTATTTTGAGTTCTCTTGATGGTGGAAACTCTTTAGTTTTGGGGGCTTTTTTTCTATTTATATACAGTCAAATCTATCTTAAATGATAAAGAGACAAAGCACACATATATTACCCTTTCAGACAGAAGTTACATTGCTCCTTTACAGCAATATCACCAACTAGGAACTCAGAAAAAGTTAAGCTTGAAATGTTTGCATTTTTCAAAACAATTCTAAAATCTTCAAGTTATAACTTGTAGCCCCATCACTATACTATATGGTGTCTTCTTAATTTTTTTTGTCAGTCAAATAAAGCCCATTTTATTTTCATACCTATAACCTCGTGTTGGCTACTATACACAGATGACTCAGCTTTTTTATTACAAACAGACCTAAAGTGGAATAGAAGGAAAGTACTCCAAAAATTCAGCAAACAACTCAGCTGTAGATACAAAAGGTGACAAAAAGTTGTCATTAAGTACAAATCATCTAAAACATCATAAACAAATAATCTGTACATCAGGTGCAATTGTGCACTCACACCACCTGTCTCACCCCTTTCTGCCTTATTCCTTTGTCTTCTCAATTTTTGCGTCACACTATGACGGGGGCCAGCTGGGTGGAACAGAGGCAAAGGAAAGACTAACCCTTTAGCATAATGTCAGAAGTACTTCAGAATCAAGAGGGCACAGGCAGAAAGTTACAGAAAAGAGATTACATTCAAGAACACTGCCTTATCTCAAGGCTGCCTCCCTGGCACGGGGCCCTGGCCTCTGGACCTCTGACGCATGCCTCCACCAGCACAGCTCTACATCCAAAGGAATAGCTCTGAAGAATGTATAAGCTTCCTGGCTATGGCTTTGAAAGGGCATGCGTGTGACATGGCCAAACCCACCATATTGAATATATGCCGATAGGAGAAAGAATTGGAATGAATTTTGTTTCCTTAAGTAATTTTACATTCTGGAAGAAATCCCCCAAAACAAAGACTTCTATACTCCCAGGTTTTATATGTGTTACTATCCACCTGTATATCAAATCAGGGTTTCTCAACAGCAGCACCATCGACATTTTTGTGCATGATAAGATATTTAGCAGTATCCCTGCCTCTAACTGCTGGAGTTGCGACAATCAGAATGTCCCTAGACATTGCCAAGTATCTCCTGAGGGGAGCAAAACTCACAACTCCCACCCAGAACCACTGCCCTAGCTGTCTGTCTATTTATGTATCTATTTTTCACACTCTCACCTAAATCTGTGTTCTTACATTTGTGTACAGGCAAAGTTAGCTACCAGCTGTGGGGAGCCCTGGAAAACCTTTAAAACCAATAACCAAAAATTTACCAATATTAAAAAGCATTTCCCAATACACAATAGGTTTCTAAATTCATTCTTTGACATCTTTTCACATTTCTAAGATATCTGCAAGTTTGAATCTCTATTCAGTTCCTCTAAATTATGATTGAAAATTTCTGCCTCAGGGCAAAGATGCATGAAATGAGATTAAGACTGTGGTTGGCCTGGTGACTGCTTTCTGTTGACAAGTAAGCTTAGCTGTCACCTTGAAATTCATACCTACTATTCAATTCTGCCCCCAGGCCAAGAAAGCCTAGAAAAGGACCCAGAAAAAAGGAAAACAAACTGAAGCAAGCTAAGAAAACAGTTACTAACAATTTTCCAACTCAACATTCTGTCTTCTCTAGATGTTTAGAGTGGCAATGGCAGGGTGTATGTGTGAGTGCGTGTGTGCGTGCATGTGTGTGAAGTCTACAGAAGTAACACTTATCTTTTTTTTTTTTAAGATTTTCACTTATTTATTTTAGAGAGAGTGACTGTGTGTACAGGGTGTGGTGCAAGGGAGAGGGAGAGAATGATGAAGCAGACTCCCCCCTGAGCTCAGAGCCCCACACGGGGCTCAATCCCAGGACCCCGAGATCATGACCCGAGCTGGGTTGAAATCAAGAGTCAGCTGCTCGAATCATGGAACACTGCATCAAAAACTAATGATGTAATATATGGTGATTAACATAACAATAAAAAAAAAAAAAGAGTCAGCTGCTCAACCAACTGAGCAGCCCTGGCATCCCAGAAGTAACAATGATCTTAAATAAATGTCTATCTCCTGGAAAACAAACTCCCTAAACTAGTGATACAGAAATAATTTATTTCTGTCCTCATGGAGAAGCACTGGGCTCACAAATCAGCAGGGTTCATAAATCCTGACCTCTCTAGAATAGGAGGAAACAAAGGGATAATACTGCATTGACAGTAGGTCTGGAAATGGTAAATGTCCTACCTCAGTTATCTAAATACAGTGTTCTTTAAAAATAAATAAGTAAATACAGTATTCTTTTCCAAACTATATGGATTATTATATCCTAAGAACTACAGTGGTAGAATTTCTCATTTAAGAGCAAGAAAAGCAGAACAGACCACATGTGGTTGGAGGAACAGAGACTGCCATTAACATTTTACAGTTCCTTTAATGGCAATGGGGAATGTGCAGTGTGATTTCTCATTTACAATCCCAGCTCCTTGAATTATGAATTTTCCTCCCCAAAAGCTTTCGGTAAGATTCTTAAAAATTCGTTTATGTAAATGTGCAAACTTTTTCTGATTTGACAGCTCAAGAGCTGTTGACTCCTTGCCTCCTAAAGATACAGAATAAACTTTGGACATTTAAAAATAAAAAGCTTTACCTGACTAATTTAATGTAGTTGGCTTGGCATAGCTGAGTGTATATTTCCAAACCCTCACCTTGCACACAGGTGCACAATCTTGTGATAGAGTACATGTCATCACTATTAGGCACATCCCTTACTTTCCGACAAATCTGGAATACAGCACTAAGGCTGGGCTTATTATGTCCCATTCTCTTTTATCAGCCTCAAGGTGATATTGCAAAAATCTTTTTATCTGAACTGTTCCTGGTTTCACTAATCTATTAATTCATCAAATGTTCACTGAGCATTTTTTATGTGCTGGACACCATGCTAGGAATGGTAAAAGAGTAGTAAACAGATGAGACCCAGCTCCTAATTTCAGAAAGCTTACCAACTACTGGGAAAGATGATTAATTAAAACGACACAGTTATAATGTGTATTAAGCTCCAACAGGTAAGTGGAAGATGCTGTGGTGCGAGGGACCACATAGCAGCCACATCTCACCTAGCCCAGAGAGTTCTGGCAATGCTTCTCGGAAGAAGGGTCCTTTGAGGACAGGCTACAGTACCAGCCTTGCCTGGCAATGGTGCAGTGTTCTTTATAAAGAGGGAAAACGTGTGCAAAGATGACAATGACTTCAGAGAACTAAAACAAGTTCAATGGCTAGAAAATAAAACACAAGGCAGGCAGCAGAGAGAGAGAGAGAGAGAAGAGTCTGCAGATGTAGACAGAAAGTAGGCATGAAGTCTGATGGGCCAACTTAAACTTCCCACCTTCAGCCCTCTCTCTTCTCCCTCATTAGTCCAAACTGGCCAAACGGGGAGTGCACTCCAGCCGAAATTCTGAAGGTCTGTAGCAGTGGTGAGGTTTTTTGGAGAACACCCTCCTATCTCATTTTGCAAAGACAGAGAAAAAAAAAAACAACTTCTTGCTCTATAAAGCTGGATGTGTGAAACCCTAGGTTAATTACTAAACAATTTCTTTTGTAACAGAACACTCACTTTTGATTTAACTTTGGGTATTAAATTATAAAAGATATTCAAAGTCTGGTTAAAAGAATGCTTCTTAAAAACAGAAGTGAGCTCCTGATAACTCCTCCTAGTGAAAGAGCAAGCTGAGTTCCTAAAGAACCACATTCCAGTTGTCGCTCTTGGTACTGTCAAGATGTGACAGAGGGCAGGGGAAAACCTTAATACAGGGAACAACATTCCTGGAGGAGTTGCTGGGCTACATTGCTACCTGCTCTTTGCAGGTTTTGCTGACCTTTAATATTCAGAGATTGCTGCTCAATTTTGGGGAGGAGTGAAATAAGTACATCAAATCAAGTCTGAATATCCTGTCCAAAAATCAAGAAAGTACTCTAAGACACATGACTACAGGAGAGTCTCTGCTTTTCCCCACACTTCCCAGACAGCCCCAGCGTTGAAGGAGAACAGAGGAAGTGATACACTCAGGTTACTGAATCAAGGCCAAAATAGTTGGGAGCCTTACGCTGTGGTGTGTCCACGACATTCACCCCCATCAAATACTGCAAACAGCATTATCAACAGTGATAATCAGAGAAGGGGGTCCTCCCTCCTTCGTTTTTCCTGTAGACGGTAGCTCACAGAAACAGTCTTGCAGATGTGTACTTGTAGCTACCAGTGCCTGCACCTGCAAAGAGAAATGCAACCACCCCCCTCTGCTATCACACTGCAGCAAGCCTGGTGTGTCTGAGGCCCCAAGAAAAAGCCTGTATGGCAGCAGCTCAGACAGCAAGAGGAAATGGTTCAGGATCAGATCAGGTAGGGTCTCGCAACCATGTCAAGGATTTTGATCTCCCTCCTAAAACCAACGGGAGGCCATTTTTGGTCAGCCAGGGTCACGATGAGATATGCCTGCATTTTGAAGAGATGTCAGCTGCAGTGCAGAGAAGGGAAGAGAGAACTGTCCAAGTGGAGGGCGGGAGACGTTAGAAGACTAAGGTGACCACAGCAGTCCAGGTGAGAAATGCAGCAGCTGGGCCCAGCTCTGACCAGGGGCGTGGCCCTGGAGATTCCGAGATGCTGAGGCAAATGCACAGCACTTGGCGAGGGCGGTGAACAAGGAGGTGGGGAGTAGTAAGGATGACCACAAACTGGCCCGCGGACGTGAGCGTAACATTCCCTGAGTGTAACAGGACGAAGTCTGCTCTTGTGGAAGGAAGGACGATGGCTCAAGAAGGAAAAGGAAGATCACTGGCTGAAACGCACCGGCTCTCCTGCTTTCTAGCTGTGTGGCTGTGGGCAAGGGAACCTCTCTAAGCCGTGAGTCCCTCATCTATAAAACATGGAAACCTCCAGTTCCTAACCTATATGCAAACACTGGGCAGATCAAATAAAATAACACACGTAAAGTTTTATCACAGAACTTCACCCCAATAAACGTCACCAGAGGTTGTGTTTGTTCAGACTTCCCACTGAAGGGTGAGGTACTGAACACACGCTTCCTTCGAGCCCTTTCAAAATCCCATTAAAATGCCAGTGAAAGTATTTTTTTTGAAGGCATAAACTTACTTGAAAAGGAGGGCAGGGAGAGAGAATGTAAGAGGTAAGAGCCATAAACTTCTAGAAGGTGGAAGGCAGATGGGACAACTGCTCTGACCCAGCATACCCTAAAAAGCTCATCCTAGGCCAGTAATGGAAAACGCCAGGAAACAATTTGATTTCTTCAGTAAAATCCCCACGAGGGCTCAGGAACTGGTGACACCGGTAACAGCAAGTAAACTCTGGAACTGGGGTGAAGGTGGTACTAACTGCTGAAGGACTGCTTTAAAATCTACTTAAAAAGCAGTACGCCTCCACTGCTCAATAACCTCGCCCACCTCCACCTGGCCAAGCAACTGCCCCTGTCATCGCAGAAAGTTAAGAGTTTTCTCCCCCAGGAGAGAAGGTAAAACAAAAAGTCTCTGGAGCAGGGGACAAGAGGCAGAGATGAGGGTGGGGTAACACTGACACTGGGAGACTGCATGAATACTTACATCTTAAACACCGTCTGTCCCTTTCCCTCTCTTGGCTCCCAGAATGCCGGCCCCTGGGCCACCAACCTCTAGGCCAGAGATTATTAAGATCTTTCTCAGAGGGGTTTACCAGTCCAAATGGGGAATCAAAAAGGATGCAACCAAGGATTGCACAAGACAATGGCTCTGCCAGATTCTATCATGGTAACACATACAATAACCCACCCACAGCTCCTGAGTGAATGTCTACTCTTAATAGGAAACAACAGCCAAATATATATGATAAATGATACTGTGATTATGTTGTGTTAATATGGCAAAGATGAAGGGATTTTGCAGATGTAATTAAGGCCCCTAATCAGTTGACTTTAAATTAATCAAAAGGGAGCATACTGGGTAGACCGAGCCTAGTCAGGCAAGCCCTTTAAAAGGGGTCTGAGTGGTCAGAAACCAAAGCCAGAAAACTGCTCTTCTGCTGGCCTTGAAGAACCAACAGCCACGGTACGAAACTGCCTATGGAGAGGGGCCACCTCCAGCTGTCAGCCTCAGTTCCACTACTGCAGGAAAATGAATCCTGCCGACACAAGGCAAGCTTAGAACCCAAGCCGCAGAGGAAACCCCAGCTCCAGCTGACACCATGACTGCAGCCTCGTCAGAACCAAAGCCAGAAGATCCAGCTACACGGTGCCTGGACTCCCGGCCCACGGAAACTTGGACAGAATAAATGCATGTTGTTTGAAAGCCACTAAGTCAGGGCTAATTTGTTATGCATCACAGAAAACTAATAACTTCCTGAATGCTAAAAAGGTAGATTTTATTTTTTTTAAAGGTAGATTTTATTTATGTAAATAACACCTTGATAAACCAGACTGAAAAAAAATGTGGTAAAAATGGAAATCTCTGTGGAAGGTTTGGAAAATAAAGTTGAAAAATTCACCCAGAAAACGGAGGCAAAAAATCAGAAATGGAAAAACTGCAGAGATAAGAAAATAAGATGACCAGTGTATGAGACTCAACATCAAACTAAGTTTCTGAAAGGTGAGAAGGAAATCATAAAAATGAAATAATTCAAGAAAAACTTAGAACTGCAGAACATAAGTTTCCAGTTTTAAAGGTCTTATCAAGTATCAATTAGAATAACAACAAAAAAAAGTAAAACAAAGAAGATTCTATAGGTTTTCAAACAGTTAAATTATGAAGACTCAGGAATCAGAACAGCTTCAGACTTTTAACAAGCATGGAAACAAGAAGAGAATGAAGAAATAAAGAAAGTCTAAAGGTAAAAATTTTCAAACATAAAATTCTCTACCCAGGGGCGCCTGGGTGGCTCAGTCAGTAAGCATCTGCCTTTGGTTCAGGTCTTGATCCCGGGGTCCTAGGATCAAGCTCCTTGTCAGGCTCCTTGCTCAGGGGGAGTCTGCTTCTCCCTCCTCTGCCCCTTCTCCTGCTCATGCGCACGCTCTCTCTCTCTCTCTCTCGCTCATATAAATAAGATCTCAGAAAAAAAATTCTGTACCCAGGCAAGCTATTGATTTTTTTTTAAAGATTTTATTTACTTATTTATTTGAGAGAGCAAGAATGAGAGAGAGAGAGAGAGAGAGAGAGCACCTGATGGGGGGAGGGTCTGAGGAAGAAGCAGACTCCCCGCTGAGCAGTGAGCCCGATGCGGGACTTGATCCCAGGACTCCATCATGACCTGAGCCGAAGGCAGTCACTTAACCAACTAAGCCACCCAGGTGCCCAAGCAAGCTACTGATTAAGTATGACTTTAGGAAAAGCCTCTTCAGACATGCATCATCCTCCCAAAATTCATTCCCCATGCATTCTTTCCCAAAAATCTATAGGAGATTGTGCTCCAACAAAAAGGGAATAAATCAAGAAAGAAAATGATATGGGGAATGATATAGGAAGTGAGAATTCCAACACAGGGGAGAGCTGAAGGAATGACAGCTGAACAGCGGGCAAAAGGGCAGCCAGCATCCACTGGAGCAGATCAGAAGACTCTAGCAGAGACGTCATCAGGAAGATATGCTCAGTTGATACAACTGAGCATACTGAGCAAGAGGAGATGTCAACACCTGGTGCATAGCTTGAGGCTAATTATAAGTACTCACATACAACAAAAAACAGTATCTTTATAACTCAAAGGAAAGCAAAAAGCCGTATAAAGTAAGGAAATACAGACACAATATACAAGAAGGCTCAAATAGGAATATAATTTAGAAAGTCATAATAATGTAAGTGCCAAATACTGATCTAACCACTATCACAGTTCAATAATGGGAGGTGGGTAGGAAAGAGCTCATTTCTCACCTTCCAACTGGGAAGTAAATAGATAATGCCTTTTCATGAAAAAAAAATCAAGAAATAAACATGCTATTTCAAGAAATGGAGGTAAAAGTAAAATTAGAGTCAAAAAGTGGTTCCTCTCAGGGGCACCTGGGTGGTTCAGTTGGTTAAGCAGCTGCCTTTGGCTCAGGTCATGATCCCAGGGTCCTGGGATCAAGCCCCACGTCAGGCTCCATGCTTAGTGGGGAGTCTGCTTCTCCCTCTGCTCCTCACCCCCCATCCCATGCTCAATCTCTTTCTCAACAAAAAAAAAAGAGAGAAAGAAAGTGGCTCCCCAGAGCAGAAAAGGAGAGACAAGGGGAAAGCAAAGGATAGTTTTCACAATAAGCTTTGTAGAAATTTTTGCCCTTTTCAAACACATGCATACATAAGTTCTAAGGGAAAAAAAAAGCTGAAGACCGTAAGAGCCCTCACATTAAATTTTTTAACTCCCCTGCCACCTAATTCATAATATTTTACCTTCAGAGAATGTTAGTTCCCCCTTCAGAGAAGGGGGAAAGGGTCATTTGCCTCTGGAAGAATTCATGTTAGTTAAAAACCAATTCCTGATTTACTAACCTGGAATCATTAAAAGTTTTTTTCTAAAATAACAGCAAAATATTGATCAACCAATTTTCTTTTGGTTTCTTGTATGGATCCCCAAAGAGTAGGGTATCCAGTTATCAAGTGCTCTTTATTGCTTTCAAGTAACTGTTCATTGGTTTCTCAGATACCCACATACCTGCCTTTAAGAGGTCAAGGCAGAAATCATAGGGTCACCACCTTCAAAATGGTGAAGCTTTTGTTAAAGCTACCTAAGTGCCTCTCCTTTTATTATTTTTAAGGAAACGGATTTTTCCCTGCCATCAAGTTAAGTGCCTTGCATTAGCTAAAATGGCCCTCTAACCAAGTGGGTCTAACCCAGAAACTGTATTCGACTTGTTCTGAGTTAAAGGACCATGTCTTTCTTCACAAAGTACAACATTTACACAAAACAAACAGAAACATGTTTCTAAAGAATTTTAAAGAAAAACATAAAATAGTTTCAGTAAATACATTTTCAGAATCAACTCGTTAATGACTCCTTGATTACACTAGAAGACCCAATGGCAGGAAAAATTATTTTCCAGTGGAGAATAATAAGGACAATGTAGAATAGTCTCTGAAAAGTTAAAATTCTTCATTCTGAGACTTCTTACTTTTTCATTCTTAACAGTCCATCTTACCTTTCTGTTGTTAACATGTGATTTCTGGTACAATCATGAAGAAAAACTGTTTAACAAGTAGTATCCTCCGAAGTTAAACCTGATGTATACCCAGCCATTCCACTTCTTGGTACATACTCAAACTAAATACTCCTGTCCACCAGAAGACATGTAGTACAAGAAACTGGCCTGTAGGGGACGCCTGGGTGGCTCAGTCGGTTAAGCGTCTGCCTCTGGCTTGGGTCATGATCCCAGGGGCCGGGGATGGAGTACCACTTTGGGCTCCCTGCTCAGCAAGGAGCCTGCTTCTCCCTCTCCCTCTGCCCCTCCCCCTGCTTGTGCTCTCTCTCTTAAATAAAATCTTAAAAAAAAAAAAAAAAAAAAACTGGCAGGTACACAAATGTCCATCAACACTGCAATGAATAAACTGTGGTAGCCTCATGCACTGGCATACTAGGCAGCATGAGAAAAGGATGACTGGTCCATGCAACAGTGTGGCTGGAGGCCACAGACACAATGCTGAGCAGAAGAACCTGACTCAGGAGTACTTGCTATATAGGATTCCTGTTAAGTGAAGTTCAAAAACAGGCAAAGCCAATCTAAGGTGACAGTGGTCAGATTATTAGCAGAAAAGGGGTCTGACTGAGGTGTCCGGGGAAGCCTTCTAGAGTAATGGAAATACTCTATACCTTAATACAGGAGATGCTTACATAGGTATATGTATTGAAAAAATCCATCTGTTGTATATTTAAGATGTGCATCTCAGCCCATGAAAGATAAACCTCAATAAAAAGCTTTGTAAAATTTTGACACCATCAAGGAAAACTTTTTAATTATAATTCATATTACATTATTATTTATTTTATGAACTGTTGGTGATAGCAGATGACAGCAATTATGAATTGTCTGTCTGTACTTGCAAAATAAGTTATAACTCCATACTGGCATACTCAAAATTTTTTTCCCAACTTTTTACTTTGAAAAAGTATAAAGCTACAGAAAAACTGAAAGACTAGTGCAATTAACCATATGTCATTCATCTAGACTCAACAATTATTAGTATGTTGCTATTAGTCACTTCCCCCTCTATTAGTTTTGGCTAACCTCTTTGAAAATAAGTTGCAGACATCTTGACATCTTACCCCTAAAGGATATTCTGCTATACAACCAAGGTATCATTACCATGCCTAGGAAATTTAACACTGATATAAAAACACTATCTAATACATAGCCCATATTCAGATTTCTCCAACTGTTCCATAAATGTTCTTTGTCGGTTCCCCCCACCCCTGATCCTGGACCGTCCGCTGATTCCCGCACTGCATTTGACTGTCCTATACCCTGACCCCCCCTTGAATCTGGTACACCATGTCCCCAAGTGTTTTTTAAATCTTTTTTTTGGTCTTTCATGACATGAACAATTATGTCCCAATTTAGTTTTTAAAATTTCCTGGTATCTGAAACCCAAACATCTACAAACAAATGGTTTCTACAGAGTCTTCTACAATCTTTAGCAGAGCGTGTGCACTGAAATTTACCTGTATCCTGACAGACCATTCATGTAAAAAAATAAATCATGGGATAGTTCAATTTCACACACAGAGTTCATGGTCATTCTGCTTTAACTCACCGCTGAGTCTGAGCAGGCCACGGGGTCTGGTTTGGCGTGGGCACTGAATTCGTGGGACTCACTAGCATGGCACTATAGATATTAGAAGCGACCACGAGTATGCAGAGAAGTATGGGCCCAATGATTGCTCCTTCCAGGCCTAAGTAGTATGCCCCGCCAGCCACTGCCAAGCCTGTCAAGTAAGGATGCCCACCTCTGGAAGAAAGAACATACAGATTAGCTCATGGCTTTTAACAAACATAAACCCTGGAGTAAATCTGAAACACATCTCTAACACTATGTTCATTCCTAACACACCAGGCCTTTGATTGCATGACCAGCTTTCTTTAGATCACCTCAGTGCAGATAACAACGTTGGTTGTAATAACACTGAGATGCAAGCATTTTTTACCTATGGAACACATACAACATCTGCCTTTTTATAAAGTCCATCAATGGAGGGAGTGAAGTCAGACTATTAACAGATATCCTACACCCGTTACATTGATGCCTGACCTTGGTTAGTGTTGGCTGACTGGTTACAAAAGTCACATGTTAAGTTTACTTCCAACAAGAATAGTTAAATGGGCACAATTTAGGATATAATTCAAATAATTATGCTTTTTATAAAGCAATACAATAGCATCCATGTTATTCATAGGCTAGACTTGCGGCAACACCACACGGGTAATGATAAAGGGCCTCATGAGGAAACTATCCGTCACAAAGCCCAAGATTTCTATCTCACAAGAGAATCGTAATCGCCCTCCAGCTTATCACAGGATCACTTACATAACCTGAATCCCCTAAGAGGTTAGAGCAGCACCGCACAGTGATAACAATAACAAACAGCCACTAACATAAGAGGGCCTGGGCAAGAAGGTATGTTCTATTTCTAGTTTGCAAACACAGGTGACTGGAACAATTTAGTGTGGGACAGATAACTCTGGAATAATGTTCTGTACTATGTTACAGTTCAATAAGTAAGTAAGGTGAGGTAGTCTTTAGGAAACTAATACATTATATTCATAATCTATCTTCCTCACTCCAAAAAAATATCTTAAGAGAGCTCTCTGCTTATCAGACATTAATTTGATGAGATTTGATTTCACATGGAAAACCTCAGACGTAGAACTGAATGTTTTTTTCCAAAAGCAAAGAAGTTCTAAAAACAACCACTCATTACTGTACTTAAAATGTTTTATGTACATCTAGTAATATTTCTTTCCTAGCTTAAGTATCACTAAAACAGAAATTATTCACAATTTTGTGTTAACACAGAGTTTCATATATTGTAAATACTCAGACAATAAAATAGCATACCTTGCAAACAGTATTAATTATATTACATTAAAATCTGATTGTATCAGTGGGATCACAAAAGACCACTTCACTGAAAAATCCTACCACCTGTCCCTTTTCCCATCCCCAAAAGGGAAAACAAAACCAAACCTTTCTTTAACAAGGCCACATAAATCCCTGGATGTGATTCACCAGCAACTTGAGAAGTTCTGTGGATACTTACCCTGATATATCCGAATAGATGGCAGTATCTACAAAGTATGTTGGCAAGAGATGAAAAACCAACAATAAGATGGCTTTGCACCCTAAGCCTTGTGTAAGCCACAGGTCTAGAACTGCAGGTACTGCTGCCCAGTATGTCCCCAGAAATGGTACCGCTCCCAGGATTGCTGCTAAAGCTAAGATTAAAAGAAAAGCAACTTAACATCACCATTAAAACAATAACAGCAGAACCTAAGCACTAGCTCCTCCTACTTAAACAATTACACCAAAACAAGTTAAACACAAACTCAGTGCATGATAATGCCCCGTTTAACTGAATTTGCTAGTTAAATGAAGGTCTGATATATATCTCAAAAGCTGATGCTGAAAATCTTTCTAAAGTATGTGTCTACTTCATGAATCTTTTTTCCATGAATCTCTTCTTAAGCAACAAAATTCTAGTGTCCCATAGTTGTTATTTTGAATCAATGGTTAAATAATGTACAGTCCTATAATGCAACAGTAAAGCATTGGTCAAATTTATACTGAGTCTAAAGCCAAATTAGAAGTTAGTTTCTAAACCTCAGAGATGAATGTAAACCCTTCACCTTCTTTCTAATAAAAAGGAAATGTAGTTTAAACGAAAACAAAACCAAAAGTCCTACTCGCCGAAGGCCCTCACTTCAAGCTCATCCCCTTCCAGAGCAGCATGTTCGCTCTCTCCTCTGGCTCCCCTCCAGACTAAGAGTCAAGCAGACGTGGATCTAGTTCTGGTCCTGCCAGGTATGTGACCTTGGAAAATGTCTGGTTTCTCATCTCTACGACAGCAACCCCACCGACCCTGCCTGCCTCACAAGGTCGTTATGAAACAACGACCACCATGTGCTCTCAGGCTGCTTGCACATCAGAGGGTGGCTTAGTGGACAGCAAAGTAGGAAAGAACATGATGAACTTGGGAATGTAAGGAAGAAAGGGAGTGTGGACCAAAAGGGGAAAAATGGTGGTAGAGGGTAAATGTGGAAGGCAGATATATCTGGGAAGACAAGCAACCACAGAAATAAAGGAAGGAAAAGTGGAAAGAGAGGAGCAGAGATAATGTAGAGGAAAAGTAAAGGGTGGTTTTGAACCTTTCTGGTGCTTATGGAATGAGTGTATGGAATTGATCCTAAGGGGTATGGAGACAGCTCATTCATCTTGCCCCTGGGACGGTATCCTTTGTGGGACAAAGCTATTTGACCAACTCATTGCTCCCTACCAATCAGTTCAATTCAAACATTTACTGAGTGCCAAGGTTGTGCTAAGTGCTAGGACATTCACTCATTTAACAAATACTTATGCACTGCTTTCTATGTGCTGGGTTATTGTTCGAGCTACTGGAAATACTGCATAAATATACATTACAAATCATACTTCTGCTCCTATTCTGAACTAGATTAGATCTCTAAAATTTAGTATTTTAAGCTTGAGGAAGATGACATTTCCCAATGTACAGAAAACGGCTTAATTTTCTTTAAACAGAGGACACGGGAAGTTATGATACTATTGTTACCTGATGGGATGAAGACAATATTGATGCCAAATATGGTATGAGTCAGCCATGTGTACAACCCATAGAAGCCAGCCATTTTGAGGGAAGCATCAAACACTCCTCTAGAATGCCCAAAGATAAAAGGGAAGGTAAATAAACACAACAGCATCACATTGTGATTCAGAAAAATCAGTATTTCCAGGTCTCTGGCTTCATGTTTACTAAATTTCTCTGATGAAAAAAATAACTGAAATGTAACACCTTAAAATAGCCTATTCACTGAAATAACTCATCAACTTTTCACTTCTGAAGCATATCCTTCACCACCAAAATAAATGGAAAAAAAATTAAGCATGACTATCTTATTTCTGAGGATGCAGTTAGATTTTAAGAAATACAGGCTGTGGCCAGCTCTCCTCTTTGGGAAGAACAAGTGCAGGATAATATAACTTGTACTTCATGGGTCTTATTTACAAAATTTTCCCATGTTCCTTCAACTCTGCAACCAAGCCTACAAAGACACTTCTACAAATGCTGTCAAAAAATGCAGGTCATTTGGAGAGAATTTATGAAAAAAAAAATCTTATTACCTCCCAAGTAAAATCAGAGAGGAAAATACAAAACGGATAAAAACAGACCCACATAATTGGTGATTAGTAGGAATGAAGTACATGAAAATCTGCAATGTCAGGTGCTTCAGCTTTGGTTTTCAGTTGGAAGATTAAGGCACTATTGTGTCAGGAGGAGAAATTGGGAACCGCTCAAAGAGAGCACAAAGGCAGCAAACCTTAAGTTATCCCAGAGGTATCACAAAATTACAAAACCCAGGATTCTGTGGGGCACAGGGGAAGCATGGGCATATACTCATGAGGGAAGGAAAAGCTGTCTGTCATTAAAAAATCAGAGGCTATAGCAGCAAAGGGGACACTGGACACACAAAAGGAAACACGGAGCTTTTCCAAAGCATCCCAAGAGATAGACTGTAAGAGGAAAGTCAAGCTCCAGAACCTAGAGATTTGGTCATTTACTAGGGTCTGACACATGGACTTGGTGACACAGGGCTCCCTAAATTGTCAAACCTCCTTTGTCATGCTGACCAGCAGCTTTCACTCGAGAATGTAGAGCTGCCATGTGACCTCTGACAATAAAGATACAGATTAAAGTGGTATCAAAAAGGCTGAAAGGAAGGGAGAGAGCCCAGAGGAAACAGAAAATACCCAAACAGTAAATAGAGGAGATGGGGGGAAAAAGGAAAATAGCCGAGCTTCAGGTTTTCAACCTGAGGGGAAAAGAACAGCAGTGTCTCAAGGGCATGGAAAAGCCCCAAATGAGAGAGGACATGGAAGAGAGGGGAATATATTTAGTTTGGGCAATGGTAAGAAATAAGGATGGTGGGCCCTGGAGGTAGCTGGAAGTAAAAGACAAAGTTGATGGAGAACTTGGGACAAGAGCTTTGAGATGTGCCAGAAGAGACTAATCACAGGAAAGGATAAGATATCCCAGGGACAAACCCAGAGAAAATGGGGCAATGGGCTGTGTTCCCATAAGGGACCTAAGGACAGAGATACACCAGCCAAAGAGATAATGAAATCACACCTGCAGTTGGGAGACAATCACTAGAGTGTACTATTCCCAGAGACCAAAGGAGAGAGCAGCTTTTGAGAAAGAAGGGATGATATTAAGGTCAAATACCCCAGGGAGATTAGTAAGAATAACGTCTTAAAAAAAAAAAAAAAGTAGAGGGGCACCGGGGTGGCTCAGTCAGTTAAGCGTCGGCCTTCAGCTCAGGTCATGATCCCAGGGCCCTGGGATCGAGTCCCACATCGGGCTCCCTGCTCGTGGGGAGCCTGCTTCTCCCTCTCCTCCCCGCTTGTGCTCTCTCTAGCTGTCTCTCCTCTCTCTCTCTCTAAGTAAATAAATAAAATCTTTAAAAAAATAAAGAATAAAATAGATTTTTTAAAAAAGGTACAGAATTTGACGGGAACTGGGAAGATCAATGAGAAAAGGTATATTTTCACCAACCTTATGTTATTCAAAATGTTTTACCAACCTGTTATTCAAAAATTTTTACACCAAAATGAAGTTGATATCAAAGGTACAACGAAATATCTCAACTGAATCATCCCTCTGGGTGGCAAGTAGGCAAAACTCAATCCAAAAAGGACCCCTTGTAGGAAACAGCACACAGTCTTCCTTCCTCTACCTCTGGGAATATTGACTGTTGATAACATTCTCATTAAGACAACTTTCAAGTAACTTTGTGGACCCTAAACATATTAGCTACTGTTTACAGTTACTAAACATGTTCATGTAACCCAATGAGGGATGAAAAGGCAATGCATTCCCCTCGATCTTATTGTTTAGGATCTGGTACACAGGCTTTATAGAACAGAAAGACAAATCCCCTAACAATTTACTAGGAGACAGAATTTTTTTTTAACTTCATCAAATTCCTAGCCATTTTTTCCTTTTTATCGGCTTTACTGAACTAGAATTTATAAACAATAAAACTCATCTTTACGTGTATTAATTCAGTAAGTTTTGGCAAATGTATACAGGTGCAGAACCACCATTACAGCCAAGATGTAGAACATTTCTATCACCCTAAAATGTTATGCCCCGGGATAGTCTATCCCCCCCTGAACCCTGATCTCTGACACCAATTAGGTATGCTCTATGTCACTATGGTCACTATGGTTTTGCCTTTTCCAGAATTTCATATGAACAGAATCATACACTATGTAGCTTTTTAAAAAACTGTGGTAATATATACATACCAAGAAATTTGCCATTTAACCATTTTTAACTGTACAGTTCAGTAGTGTCAAAGACATTCACATTTTCATTATATAGCTTTTGTGTCTGGTTTCTTCAACCTACTACCGTATTTTCAGATTCATTCCCATTATCATCAGCAGTCTGTTGCTCTTTAATTGCTGAGTAGTATTCCATTATTTGGATATGCCACAATTTGTTTATCCAATCACCAGCTGATGGCCATTTGGGCTGTTTCCGGTTTGGAGCTATTGTGAATAATGTTGCTCTGAACATTCGAGCACTAGTCTTTGCATGGACATTTGCTTTCACTGCTTCTCAGTATGTACCTAGAAATGGAGATGCTGGGTCATGTGGTATGTTTTAATTCTGTAAGAAACACTAGCAATTCCCTTGATTTCTCAATTCAAAGAAAACATACAGTCCAGGGACGATCAGCCAGAAGTCCCTGCCCGCTATATTACACCACATCTCTTCAAGGTGTGAGGCTAAATTTCATACTTACGGTATTGTGAGGGTGAATACTGGCAGAAAGAGCAATTCAACCTCATGAAAAGCTAAACGGCAATGCATCCAAATCCCCTCCTAACTGACCCAGTACATGCTGGGTGCCCAATAAACAGGAGCTATTACCAGAGCTACTGTAGTTCTATTTCTTGAGAACAGTATACTTCATTAATGCTCAGAGGATTCTGATGATGAAAACTCTAGAAAGTTGTAGTACAACAGTTTAGTGTATCTGAATTGAGAAGGTAAGTTCAAGAGACACTAACGTTTGCTAAGTACCCGTGTGGTAGGCTGAATACAGCCCCATAAAAATATCTGCATCCTAATGCCCAGGCCCTGTGAATATGTTACCTTACATGGCAAATGGGACTTTGCGGATGGGATTAAGCTAAGCATTCTGAGATTAGGGAGATTATCCTGGATTACTGGGTAGGCCCAATGTAATCACAGAAGTCCTTATAAGAAGGTGGCTGTGATGCACAAATTGTGAATATACTAAAACCACTGAACTGTATGCTTAAAAAAGGTTAAAATGGTGAATTTCATGTATATGAATTTTACCTCAATAAAAACAATTTATAAAAAGAGGAAAGCAGGAGAGTCTGAGTTAGAGAAGACATGAGGACAAAAGCAGAGGTCAGAGAGAAAGAGACATTTGAAAATGCTACACTGCTGGCTTTGAACATGGAGAGAGGACTATGAGCCAAGGAATACAGGCAGCCTCCAGAAGCTGGAAAGGGCAAGGAAACAGACTGTCCCCTAAACCTTCCAGAAAGAACACAGCCCTGCTGACACCCTAATTTTAGGACTTCTGACCTCCAGAAATGTCAGATAAAAAAAAAAATCTATGTGATTTAAGCCAATAAGCTTATGGTCATGTCATAGCCATAATCAGAAACTAATACAACCCACTACGTGCCAAACACTGTTAACATGCTTTGCCTGTGTGGTTCCACTGACTCTTTGTTGGGTCCCCTCATTCCTCCAAAAACAGAGTCCCGGTCAAAAATCAGATAAATCTGTTAAACTGAAGGTGCATATGCACGTCTCTTTAAAAAAAAAAAAAAGAAGAAGAAAAAGGAAGAAGAAGAAAGCTCAAACTGAGGGCAGAGGCCGGGGAGGGTGGTGCTGAGCTATTTACAGTTAAAAGGCAAGAAAACTCTTTCTGGACACTGTTGAATCTGCGTACTAGATCGATCTGATGCATTAACTCCCAGTCAAGACACCCAACTCACTAAAGGTTAAAATGTTGGATAAAGATGTATTTTTGGTATCCAGATTCCTATCAAATATTACTAAGATATTCACCTGCAGACCAAACACGTACTTAATGATCCTCAAAGCCAAGACACCACCTACAGAAGTCTGAGCAGCCGCATGACACCTGCATCTGGTTCTGGCCAGGGCCATTTTTCATAGTGGCTATTCTAGCTGCCCACTTCCAAAGGGGACTGGGGCAGAGTATACCCCTCCTGGGACAAAATGGGGTCCTATTCACCCTATTAGAGTGAAATGTTCTGGAAAATAGAGGTAGAACATGAGGATGGGAAAGAGGAGCAATGAGAGATGTGACAAGGCACACACAGTACCCACAGTGTGTGCATCCATGCCTTGCCGGCACAACTCTGTGGAGAGTTCTATGAACCACTGCAGCACCAAATGAGTGAGTCAGGTGCCTGGATTGGGAGTCAGTACACCAGATTGATCTAGTACAGATCCAACAATTTTGTTATTGCCTTTTTACTTGGAAGAACTCAGGCCCTTATTTTGAGCCTTTTTTTTCCTTCATTTTTTAAAAAACTGAAC
The DNA here is from genome assembly GCF_003265705.2 of Callorhinus ursinus. NCBI lineage: Eukaryota > Metazoa > Chordata > Mammalia > Carnivora > Otariidae > Callorhinus > Callorhinus ursinus. The sequence goes on along the minus strand of NW_027397086.1, from coordinate 20,467,875 downwards.
TACACTCCCAGTTTAAAAGATTCTCTTGATATCTGACCAGAGGTCTCTTTTCTGGATGAATGAGGGGACCCAAGAGGAAATCGATGAAATAATATATGCAAAGCGTGTAACTCAGTGCTTGGCGCACAGCGGGTACTCAGCAAATGTCAGGTAGAGGATGAATGAAAGAAGGGACAGAACTGGAGGTCATGAGCCCAGAAGTTACGAGACTCCGAGAGGTAATGAATGGAACGAAAGGAGTGGCGGTGAGGAAGGCAACAGTCAAGGATGAGGGAATACATGAGAAATGTTAATGAAGGCGAACAGGATGTGGATTGGGCAGCAAGAATACAGAAATTCACAAGACCTGAAAGACCTGAAAGAGCTCTGGTCTGTCACCAACTGCTCTGGAATCCCAGTTCTGTCACTGATTAGCGGCATGATCTTCAAAACTGTAAAACCTCTCTGAGCTTCGCTTTCCTTCATTGTAAAACAGAGATAACAGAGACAAGCATTCACTTCCTAATGTTATTATGAAGATTAATAATGCAACTAAAGTGATAAGCTTAGTGACTGGTGCACAGTTAGCACGCAATTAAGTTGGTGCTATTAGAGAATTGTGTCATTACTACCAATTAGCATTTTAGTAAGGCTAAAGATAATGCACATAGTAACTTTCTTTTTTCTCCTTGCAGTTTTTGAAAGTATACCAATTTTTGCTGTGTCCTAAAGAGATATGGGGTATGGCAAAGCTGGGAATAGAAGCAGCATACCACAAAGTCTTAGATTAATGATTTTAAATTGTAAGGTACTGATGAAGCTACATAAGCAAAAACCCAAAATACAGTGTATATAATCACTCATCTCTCAGGTTCTTTGGAACCTAAAATTCAGAGACTGCTAGGAATTGTTCATTCTCATAATCAAATCAAATACAACTTTATCTGGCACATAATTAATGGCATGCACAATACAGTTTGAATGAGTTACCAGAAATCACTAGTTTAATCAATGCAAAGAGTATTCCTTATAATCATCATTCACTCATCGATATCAACCCATTAATTAACACTTTTGGATACTCAAATTCAGTGAGCATTGTCCTATCTTGTCATCAAAGAAAGACACTATGATAAACTTCATCAAAATAAAATTAAAAAAAAAATCTGCAAAAATCACAAAAGCTCTGACTTGCGGCATTTTCTAAGGGTGGTTACATATGACTTGTGCTGCATGAACGCATGGTGCCATTGGAAGTTACCCTTCCCTTTATAACTGTTCACAACCATATGATCAAGCATCTACTATAGAAATTCATGGAAAGCCTGCATCAAGCTCATCAGGTTAATATGCACGTAACATTTAGTTTTCCTCTACTGTCTACTTCAGTCCTCTCTCTTGAATAGGGTGTTTGCCTGTGCCCAGTCTTCTGGGACCTCTTTTTTCAGTGATTCTTCAAAGATCATTGACATTGTTCTCCAACTACATCTCCAGGCTTTCCCAACTCTCAGCAGTTTAAGAGAATCAAATTCAGAAGACGCTGGATGCCCTTTCCCTCTTTTGGTAGCTCAGTCAAGCTGGTGCAACAAGTCTGATTTAGCTCAAGGGAGGAGACTGATACCAGCCACAGAGCTGGAAGCTCCCCCTTTCTAAGAAGGCCACAGCCTCATTCAGAAACCTTCCACTGTTAGATAGTCCTATAGATGTTCCCTTGCCCCATGCTATATGCAGACCCATAAAGGGCAGGGTTTCTCAACTGGAAGGTGGGCTCCAGCGCATCCAATTCAGTCAGGCCCCACCTAAGCACACCTCTCTGTGAATAAAAATTCCAAGTTCATTCACAAGCAGTTATTGTCTAAGTTTTCCCCTAATAAAAACTATTGTGGATTTATACTATATGGCACTAAAGGTGTGTGTCCATGCGTCGTTTACACAACTACATGGTTGATCCTTAAACAACATGGGTTTGAACTATGTGGATCCACTTATATGGGGATATTTTTCAATCTGGTATATATCTTCTCTTCCTTATGATTTCTTAGTAACATTTTCTTTTCTCTGGGTTACTATACTGTAAGAATACAGTATAAAACAAGTATGTGTTAACTGACTGTTTATGTTATCAGTAAGGCTTCTGATCAACAGGAAGTTATAGTAGTTAAGTTTCTGGGGAGTCAAAAGTCATACACAAATTTTTGGCAGTGCAGGGAGTTGATATCCCCTAACCCCCACATTGTTCAGGGGTGAACTATATATCTAACTCCTCTGCATCAGGGACTTGAACTAGTTTCAGATGCCTGGTTAAGGGCACCTGGGTGGCTCAGTCGGTTGAGTGTCTTGTCTCTTTGATGTTGGCTCAGGTCATGATCTTGGGGTCGTGGGCTTGAGCCCTGCATAGGGCTTCCCACTCAGCATGGAATCTGCTTGTCCCTCTCCCTCTGCTCCTCCCCTGGTTCACGTTTTCTCTTCTCTCAAATAAATAAATCTTAAAAAAAAAAAATGCCTGGGGACACCTAGGTGGCTCAGTCAGTTAAGTGTCTGTCTTCGGCTCAGGTCACAATCCCTGGGTCTTGGGATCTAGCCCAATGTAGGGCTCCCTGCTCAGCGGGGAATCTGCTTCTCCCTCTGCCCCTCCCCCTACTCATGCTCTCTCTAATAAACAAATTTTTTTTTTTTAAATCTTAAAAAAAAAAAAAAAGCCTGGTCAGATTAGGATTTAATTCTTAACCAGCTCGCTCCTCACCCTTTACAAACTAAACTCTAAGATGAAACTTAACTCTTCTACAAGCTAGCTAATACTTCCCTTCAGCTCTCAGCCCTCTCTCATTTCTGACCAAAAGGGTGTTCTTGTGGGGAGAGATGGCGAGGAAGCTTAAAAAAAAAAAAAGAAGAAGAAGAAGAAAGGGGTGTTGTTACTTTTCTAAACAAGTGAGAGAAAACTGGCCAGACAACGCAGGATTTGATCAGATGACCTGGATTAATGGAATGAGACTGAAGGAAGGAGGGGGCCAGAGAGAATGATAAGCCACAGTCAAGAAGCTCTATGCCCGGGTGCCTGGGTGGCTCAGATGGTTAAGCGTCTGCCTTCGGCTCAGGTCATGATCCCAGAGTCCTGGGATGGAGTCCCGCATCAGGCTCCCTGCTCTGCGGGGAGCCTGCTTCTCCCTCTGCCTCTCTCTCTCTCTCTCTCTCTCTCTCTGACTCTCATGAATAAATAAATAAAACATTTAAAAAAAAAAAAAAAAGAAGAAGCTCTATGCCCTCAGAGGACACCAGGCTCTAGACCATAGACAAGTAGAGTACGTGTCTAAGGAAGAAGAAAGAAAAGAGTCCAAAATCAAATTCTGCCTACTCCCAACACTTCCTTACACTGGTTCTGCCCTCTTTTCTTTCTAAAGGTCAAATAGGAAGACTTACCAGATTACTGTTTCCTCAGGAAAGAGCCACGAGCATGACCTTACCAGTGTTCTACCCTCACTACAATATACCGCTCCTCCAGGGAAGGCTAAGTAGTAGACAGGGCAGGCCAGCTTCCAGAAACACAGCAGATAAAATTACCAATCGGGGAAAAGTATCCCCCAGCTCTCTTCATTACCACCTAACCTCTCTTGAAAAGTTACATCTCGGGGCCCCTGGGTGGCTCAGTTGGTTAAGTGTCTGCCTTCGGCTCAGGTCATGATCTCAGGGTCCTGGGATTGAGGCCCACATCGGGCTCTCTGCTCAGCAGGAAGCCTGCTTCTCCCTCCCACTCCCCCTGCTTGTGTTCCCTCTCTCGCTCTCTCTCTCTCAATTAAATAAATAAATAAAATCTTTAAAAAAAAAAAAGAAAGAAAAGTTACATCTCCTTCGTTTCCTGGTTCATCTGCCCCAGAGACCCAGCTCCATGGTGAAGTGTACAGAAACCTGGTTGACACTGGATTTCCCCGTTACAGAAGGGAATGATCAGGCTGCACAAGCAGGCCTAGTGTGCTGCTGAGAAGCACAGAGAGAGACCGCTTCTGTAGAAGGCTTCCATCCGCAACAGAAAAAACAGTGAGTCACTGTCACACACAGAAGCATACAATAGTGACATCACATTCAATCAACTGGAATTCTTGGCAGTAGAAATATTAATTCAATATTTTTATACATTAATACATGGTTTTGTTTTGTTTTGTTTTAAAGATTATTTACTTATTTGACAGAGAGAGAGAGACCACAAGCAGAGGGAACAGCAGAGGGAGAGGGAGAAGCAGGTTTCCCGCCAAGCAGGGAGTCCGATGCGGGGCTTGATCACAGGACCCTGGGATCATGACCTGAGCCAAAGGCACCCACTTAACCGACTGAGCCACCCAGGCACCCCAATACATGGTTTTGTGTCTTTTCACAGTGCCCACTGATCACAGATGCTTACTCTAATGCTAACTAAAAAATTAACAAGGGGTTGTTTGAATCATTTGGGCAAATAGCAAACATTTGTATCTCAACACTAATTCAATTATAAGGCTATTAAAATTAATTTAACAATTTTTAAAGCATCACAATGGGAAACTAAATACAAGACAAAGTTTCTTAAGTCATTTCCTTGGAAACTTGACATAAAGGTTTAAGATTATTAGACCGATCTATAATCAAGTAGTTTAAAAAGGCATTATTTTTACTGAGTGGGTTATTACTTAAGAACTTCAGTTAATTTGATCTTCCCAAATATGAGTAAGAGATTCTGTCTCTCTATTCCAGTGTTAGGAGAGTTACCTCTTCAAATAAATGAAAATACATTTTCTTACAGCTTTAAACTCTTCCTTATATGTTTTAATTTAAACAAATGTTTATAACCTTAAATTCATGAGAATTTCTTTCCAACCAATATTTAATTTGTTCAAAGTCAAAAATAGAAATACTGATTTACTGAATAATCGACACAGTTGGTTTTTTTTAACCCAAATACTTTTAATTTTCCAGAGGTGGGGGGTAGAGGTGAGAAGCACATTCACTTTCCAAAAAACAAAAAGAAAAAGAAAAAATAAATCTCACAGTACATACATTCTCCCATCCAATTCTTAAGTAGGACTCCCACCCACCGGCACTGAAAAGCTGTAATCCCACAAGCAAGAGCCATACCCGTGTGCATGCACTCATGTGAAAATATCACACACACTAAATTGCACGGAGGCCGTGACAACATGCAACTTAGTAATGTGCAATATCTCCACCAGAGCAAGCAGAATGGGAGCATCGGGGGAGAAGGGTGTGATGCAAACATTCAGGACACAACATGCTCTACAGGGACGACAATGGTTTGGGGAAAAGAGATGCATGCCACTAACTCAAAAATTCATGAAATGAAAATCCAAATGAATACACGAACATATTCAATTTAGAAAAAACACTTACTTACTCAGAACTGAGGATCATAACTAAGGTTCAAAAATTCAACAAGATGGTGATCATAAAGTAGCTACATATTTCGGAAGGAAAAGCTTCAAGAGCCTAGACACTTTGGCTGCCTGGCCATGCAGTTAACTCTCAATTTCAATTCCACCTTCAACTTACTGATGGATCATACATATAAAACGAGTTGAATAATTTTCACTTGACCATAACAGTGATGACAACTAATGGTTGATGTTTATGAAGTCTGATTTCATTGATGATTTGCAGACCAAATTGCACTCTCAGGACTTTATAACATTTTCATATTCACTTATATTAATATTTTTCCTCTTAAAAATCTTTGTTCATGAAGAAACATATTCCATCTTGAACACAATCCTTCAGAATGAAAACTCTGACAAGAGCTCTGAGAACTAGGGCGCCTGGGTGGCTCAGTTGGCTAAGCGACTGCCTTCAGCTCAGGTCATGATTCTGGAGTCCTAGGATCGAGTCCCACCCACATCGGGCTCCCTGCTGAGCAGGGAGTCTGCTTCTCCCTCTGAACTTCTTCCCTCTCATGCTCTCTATCTCTCATTCTCTCTCTCAAATAAATAAATAAAATCTTTTAAAAAAAAAAAAGAGCTCTGAGAACTAGAACTCATTGTTATCTTACACATGTGAGAGGCATCTGTGTAAAACCTGTCCATTTCAGGTCTTGAGTTTGACCCAGTAAAGAGACAAAAAGCACTTGGACCACTAAAAATTGTCTTGAGTTATAATCTTTAATTTACATAACTTGATATAGCTGTGGTTACACAAATGGTCCAGACGAGTTATCTAGTCTGGACCGTATTTTTCAGTTTTGACAACCTTTAGGATTATAGTTCTGGTACTGAGAGTTTAAACTTTTTCCAAAATTAAATATATGATAAAATGAATGGTTTTTATACCAGTATCCTTTGGAACCAAGATATGGGCTACTGCTATAGTGCCTAAGTGTGTACAATCCCAGGAAGATAAGGCAAATCTAATTTATGAAAAGGCACATATGTATTTCCTCTCCCTAGAGACGTGACCCTACTCTTTCTAACCTCAAATTCCCTTGATGAGTCAAAGGCCTGAATTTTTAGCTGCCAACCTCACGTGTCCATTTGAACAGTCCTAACAGTGTCACAAATTAAACTCACAATCTTCTGCCCCAACCAGCAACTCCTGGAAGAAGGCACCATGGTACACCAGAAGGATATGTGCTTGCTTGCTTGCTCTTTTAAAGATTTTATTTTTAAGTAAACTATATACCCAACGTGGAGCTCAAACTCACAACCCTGAGATTAAGAGTCACCTGTTCCACCAACTGAGCCAGCCAGGGGCTCCAGGATATGTGCTTTCAACCAGTTGGACCGACATACAAATCACAGCTCGGCTTACCAATTCCAAGCAACCATGACATTAAAGAATTAAGTTTAAAACAAAGGAGGTGGCATATTTGGTATGAAAACAAAATTGACTGGAATGACAGAGGACAGCTGACCAGTGGTTCACTCTAAGAAAGCAGAACAAGAGAAAATTCAAGAACCGTGATTTGAAAACAGAAAAGCTTTTGTGAGAATAAGAGTCAGTGTTAATAAAGGTTATTTCAGGAAAAGGAAGTAACTCTCTTGAAGTTCTTAATGGGACAAGGTAGATAATTTTCTGTAAGGCTTGGCTTTAGTCACATTGACTAAAGGATTCTGCCAACCTTTGACATGGTTGATTTGATAGTTTTGGCCTATTAGGAAGGTAGAAGGTTATTTTTCTTTTTGGTTGAGTGATTTACATAAACTTCTTTGAGTCAGATAGAGGTCACTTAGATAAACTGACGTGAATTTATTACTAGAGTTTTCAACATTTTATTTACTCAATAAAGATGATACCCCATGATCATATAGACTTAGAAGGGATGCTAAAGCCAGCAAGTTTCTTCCCTGAAGACAGCTTCACTTTGAAAACTGTTACATTAGATAATACACTCCCAAACTTGAAATCTTTTTTTTTTTTTATAAGATTTTATTTATTGGGCGCCTGGGTGGCTCAGTTGGTTAGGCGACTGCCTTCGGCTCAGGTCATGATCCTGGAGTCCCGGGATCGAGTCCCGCATCGGGCTCCCTGCTCAGCGGGGTGTCTGCTTCTCCCTCGGACCCTCCCCCCTCTCATGCTCTATCTCATTCTCTCTCTCAAATAAATAAAATCTTAAAAAAAAAAAAGATTTTATTTATTTATTTGACAGAGAGAGACACAGCAAGAGAGGGAACACAAGCAGAGGGAGTGGGAGAGGGAGAAGAAGGCTCTCCGCTGAGCAGGGAGCCCGATGCAGGGCTCGATCCCAGGACCCCGGGATCATGACCTGAGCTGAAGGCAGACGCTTAACGACTGAGCCACCCAGGCGCCCCCCAAACTTGGAATCTTTACATAGATGGTCCCACATGGGATACCCAAGAGCACCACAGAGGATAGGGGCATTCTTTAAAATCCTACCTGATGGCCAATAAAGGAAGCAAGATACTGATGAAGACTTTACCCAGGCCTTGCTAATAGGAAAAAAGAAAGATAATCCAGCAAACTTTCTAGAGAGAATGTATTTTAGGAACATGTATGCTATTTGAATGTAACTGAGGATTTTCCAGAGACCAAAGTGGTATCCTCAACCAGTTGTTAAATGAACACAATGAAGAAATAAGCCAAGATCAGTCAGACAGCATTAGCAGGTCAAATCAAGATTTCTATGAAAGACGAGTTCCAAGGAATGCTATTTCTTAAAAGTAAGTGGAAACATAAGGGCCAGCCAAAAATTAACTATTCAAGATAAGTTTAAGACCATTAGCGAACAACTTATTTGAAAAAGAAACTCTGATGGATAACATAAGGATTTAATTTGGGCAACTATTTGTAAGCAGTAAAAATACAGTAGAATCGGGCGCCTGGGTGGCTCAGATGGTTGAGCGTCTGCCTTCGGCTCGGGTCATGATCCCAGGGTCCTGTGATCGAGTCCCGCATCGGGCTCCCTGCTCCTTGGGAGCCTGCTTCTCCCTCTGCCTCTCTCTCTCTCTCTCTCTCTCTGTCTCTCATGAATAAATAAATAAAATCTTAAAAAAAAAACAGTTTAAAAAAAAAAATACAGTAGAATCCTAATGAGCTAAAAGCAATGGGGGACAAGGGTGGGGAAGGAGCTGAGATAGGCCTGAGCTGCAAGAGGCCTTTCCCTATCCAAAATGACAAAGAGGAAGGCAGGGGGAACCAGGAGCCAAAGACTTAGAAAGCACATATGAAGAAAAAAAGTTGAAGAATCATCTAATTCAGAAGCCAAGCCTGCAATACATGGACCCCACCAGACATGATGGAAGTTTCTGGCCAGAACCTGTGATGCACACATAGCCTGTGACTTGAAAATAACCAGAAACCTTGCATTTCCAGTATCCAATCTACCCTCATGCAAAAGGCACAGCCTGGCTACAGAGGAAGAGAGGAAGAAACAGAAAGACCATCTGCTGCCCATCCCTGGGCACAGCTACAGTTCCTGAGAATAGGAGGGCTTCCAGAAAAAAGGAGGTATGTGTGGTGCCAGAGGGGGTTCTCCGCAGCAAGTGACATGATGACAGGAGCTGCAGCTAGAGCAAGAGCCTGCAGTGGGGGAAAGCTGTTAACTCCTAAGACTGACGGCAGGAAACTGAAACTGAATTTTTTTCTTATCAAAACTTACACTGCTCACATTATTCTCTCAAAAGGAAATAACAATTTTTGAAAATACCAGGGTCCATCACTAGTTTAGCACTGAATGTTATTAGAAAGGCTCAAGACAGAAAACAGGCTTCTCACAGAAAGCAGTTTCTAATGGAAAGACGAACAGCATAAATCTTCTCCCTACCTGATAGCTTCTTCCACAGACTGGCCAATAATATTAGAAGAAGGACCTGGCTGAGATAGTGGTGTCAGGCTTATCACCCACTTCACTGGCTTGTAGTACTCATCACTGGAACTTAATAGATAAAATAGGGTGGTCAGGAAAATTATCTGCAAAACAAAGGATAGTATCTCCTAAAAAATCACATTTGGAAACTACAGGAAGGAAACATAAATGGAACCAAGAACGTGCTTTACTGTGGAAAGAGAGGCACCATGTACTTATCTACCTGTACATACCAGAGACAGCACAAAATTGAGAAGGGCAGTCCCACTGTAGAAAAGGATGGTCAGGAGTGTTGTGACAGTGGTGAAAAGCAGGCTCACGTTCCGGCTCATGACGATCCACAGAGACTCCAAGATCTGATGAAGAGGGAAAGCTGAACATCAGAACTAATCCTCCAGAAAGAAGTTTCTAAGCTCTGTGCTGTGCTTTTAGTACAAGTGTGAGTACCAGAAACTGAAAAGAACAGAGTATTGTTTTAAATGAAAAAAAAAAAAAATCCCCTGAAATCATACGAACATTGAATAGTAAGGAAAATGGTTAAGAAAATCATGGTGAACCTAACTCCAAATCATATTAGGTAGCCATTAAAGATAGCTCCACTATAACACAGAAAAACATTTTCTGATACACTGCAAAGTTGAAAAAGTAGGAAATAAAAACTTTATATACAGGATGATTATAACTATGTAAAAATGATATTTATAGAAAAAATACCTACAGGAGAATACGCCAGAACGCAACCTGTATAGGATCACAAGTGTAGATCATGAAAATTCTAGTATTTGTCTTATTAGACGCCTCCCCCCTTGCCACCTCCAACTTAGATTCACTTACAAACACAAAAGCATCACTTGGATGATTTCACTAAAATCATAATAAAAGAAATAGGTCAAGGGCAGAACTCTGCAGCTGAAAACCTTTCTTCAGATAGACAATGACCCTTATATCAAGACTTAAAATGTTTATTTAATCCATCACCTGCAAATTCACTAGAACCAGTTATTAAAATAGTTATTAATACCTCTTAAATATTACTAAAAGAAGATGTACATTATCTATGCCACACCTACATGTTTTCATTTCCTATCTCCCCATGAACTTAAATTCCCTCATGATAACATCTGTTCCCTGTGACAGAAGCAATGCAGATGACATGATCTTTATTGTAAAGATAGACCAACTGAAGTCAGAGATTTTTTAAAACCTGCCCAAGGGCCTTGGAGCTAAGAAATGGAACTAGAGCTGGGACCAGAAGTCTAATGTCTGATTTTATTTTGGTGTGCCCTTTCCAAAACAGCAGTTCTGTTTTTTGTCATATGTGCAAGTTATACCATCTGTTCTATGAAAGGCCTATCCATTCCTTTCCTATCTCAAATGTACCATTTATAAAGGCATATTTTGTTGTCCCTGGTGTTTCTTGCATACCTCAGCTCAGTCTTCATGGGAGAGCTTTTGCAGGCTGGTTTCATTTACAATAACTCCTTACAGAAAATCTTGAAAATGCTTCGCAATGCCTACAAAAATATGCATGACTGACCATTTGACCTTGTGGGATAAATGAATGAAAAACACCACTGATTCCAAGAAACAAATCAACAATGCCCTTACTTGTGATTTTTACATGCATTCCTTTGGGGGCTTCTGTCATTTTGGAATTTTTATCAAAAAAAATTTAAATAGTTTCTGGGTCACACTGGTAGGAAATACTCTGTTGTAATTCTTAAGAAATTAAGTGAATACGTTGTTGACTGTCAGTCTCCAACAACAATCAAGTAAACTTTCTGTGTAACCAAGGGGATTAGGAAGAAAGTTTTAGAATGTGAGAGCTTTTGGATATTACAAGTATGAAGGCAGGAATAAAAAATCTGAGGGGCGCCTGGGTGGCTCAATTGGTTAAGTGTCTGCCTTTGGTTCAGGTCATGATCCCAGGGTCCTGGGATTGAGCCCCGCATCAGGCTCCCTGCTCGGCAGGGAGCCTGCTTCTCCCTCTCCCACTCCCCCTGCTTGTGTTCCCTCTCTCTCTCTCTGTCTCTATCAAATAAATAAATAAAATCTTAAAAAAAAAAAAAAATTTGATCAAGGGTTGACCTTGACACCTTAAGATTTTTTTCTGATGAGACAGGTAGTTATGTTAAAGAATGTGATTGTTTTACACTCTGTAAGAATATATGTTGATATTTAGACGATGTAAAAAATCAGTGAACCAATATTCCAAATGACCAGTGCATATCACAAAAATATGCAAGAGTAAAAGACCCATTTCTGGCCAAGACAGATCAATGGACTTTAATACAAGACAGTATAAAAAGTTTATTGATACAGTTTCAAATTCCACACTGCAACTAACCTGTAAGAAATACCATTTGTTGAGTTTTGGTGTAGGATCAAAGAAGAGCCACAATTATCTGAAAAGGCTATTAAAAGACTCCCCTCTTTTCCATCTACATATCCGTATGAGGCTGGATTTTCTTCTTATATCAGTCAAAACAAGGTATTCCAATTGACTGAATATAGAAGAATATATGAGAATCCAGACATTAAACAGATTTGCAAAAATATAAGATAAAGCCACTCTTCTCACTAAATAATTTTTTGTTTTGGGGACACCTAGGTGGCTCAGTCAGTTAAGCGGCTGCCTTCAGCTCAGGTCATGATCTCGAGGTCCTGGAATCGAGCCCTGCGTCGGGCTCCTTGCTCAGCGGGGAGCCTGCTTCTCCTTCTGCCTGCCACTCCCCCTGCTTGGGCTCTCTCTCTCTTTCTCACTCTCCGACAAATAAATAAAATCTTTAAAAAAAATTACATTTCGTTTTGGAAAAAGGCTACTTTGCAGATGCAAGAAATGTGTTATGTTAATATGCAATGTTATTTTTAGTGAATTGATAAATATTTTTAAAGTTCTCAGTTTTAACTGCTGATACAATAATAATCAATAGAACCCACAAAAACAAACGCTTTGGAATCTTCAGACCAAAAAGTTTCATGGCCACTGGACTAGAGGAAACAGAGGGAGGGGACTATCAAAACCATAAAGTCTTAGAACTGAAGGACATGAATTTCTAGATTTAACTCCAAACTCTGATCAGCTGTATTAGGTGCATGGGAGGAAGGGCAAGTGTGAGTGCAGCGACAGGAGAAGAACCAAAGGAGTTGTAAGAAAACCCCAAAGGTGGTGTAAGAGAGCACAGAGAGACTTCAAAATCACATCTCTATCTTCCATCTTCCATATCAGGGAGCCAAAATATAATATCACAAATTGCAAAACCAAGACAGGCCAACATAAATGTTATTTTGGAAATTTAGAGGTAAATACTCAGAGAAAGCTAAAAGAATTGACAACTGTTTCTAGAAAATGAGACTGAAGTGGAGAAGCACAAAGCAGGTCGCTGTTTCTTTTACCAAAATAATCTTAAAATATTCCTTACTCTCCACTATGGTCATCTATTAGTTTGATAAAAATTAAATTTAAAAAAATCTAGCATTGCAGGGCACCTGGCTGGCTCAGTTGGTAGCATGTGCGACTCCTGATCTCAGGGTTGTGAGTCTGAGCCCTGCTTTGGTTGTAGAGATTACTTAAAAATAAAATCTTAAAAAAAAATTACATTGCAAACTTCAACTTTCGTTGACTTGATCAAAGTCATGAGTCTATTTGCAAGAAAATTCCTCTCATCTCTGTGAAAAGCCACATGCCAAGACACTTTACAAAACACGCTGTGGAACCAAGCATGGTTCCTTGCCACCTTTGACCCTTTGGCAAACAAGGCAGAGGTGGGTGGTACATGGCCGAAGTGTGGACTAAAGAATATCCAGTCTCTCTAATGTAACTGGAACCGTATTTCCATCTGCCAAAGACCTTGCCCACCAGAAAGGCCATTTTCTCTCTCAGGGTCCAGCCTGGGGACATTCTAGTCAGCTTGAGGGGACAGGAACACCCGTCTTTCAGAATGTGAGAGTCCGCAACACTGCACACATGCTTCCTGACTCAGCATTGCTCAGTTACTCTTCAACCACCGAGACGGCACCCAGGGAACTATTTACCACTGTGGCCTATGGCTTTTGGCCATCTTTCTAGGGCATTTAGAACTCTCAAAATTGTAAATGTCATGGCATTAAAAACAGGGTAACTAAAGGCCTCTAACAGTGCAAGGAAAACTGTAAATTAGAATTTCTATTTTTATTTCTAAGTCCAGTTTCACTAAAAATACTACTTCTTACCGAAAGAAACGTCTCGATGTTCTCGTGAACAAAGGAGGCGATATCCTGCCAGTCCAGGATATCTCCCAGCCAGCTACTCTGACGACTTATATGCATCTTGTGTCCCTTGTGCCTTCCAGAGTGCGTTACATTCTGCGGAATAAAATGGTTCACACATGAAATCTCCATTTAATCCAAAGCAGAAAAAGTATAAATACCCCATTTCAGTTTAGGTCCACTTGAGCACTTTAGCAGTTACTCAAAGGTGAAAAATTTTGCATTTATTTAAGAAATCAGCTAAGAACTCCATCTAAAGACCTGAACTCTATTTTTCTACTTATCTTCTCAATACCACATGTCAGCCTAGCTCAAATGCTCCCTTCCTAAATACAGTTGTGAACACACTTTGTTCCTCAATATGGACAACTATACACCAACAAAGCACTTACCATCTTTTTTCTTTTCAGCCCCTCTACCTTTTTGGGGGTCTCCCATTTTTGCTTTTTTCCTCCTTTTCTCATCCCCCTTATTAATCTTCCACACAAGATAAAGAGAGCAAGGGGGGAGAGAATATAAAAGACACCTAAAACTAATACAATGTTATATGTCAATTCTACCTCGACAAAATGGGGGAAAATGAAAAGGAAACAAGAATGGGGGGAATCTAACTCCATATGAAAGACAATTACGCTGACAAGAATGCAGGAATAATTAAATTTGAAAGAGATAAGAATAAACAAAGTGACTAGTGAGGTTAACATTCAGAAACAAAAGTTGTTTCTTAACATTATGTCTGCATTCTGACACTTTTGCCAACGGCACAGTGAAATCACTCTTCATTACACAATGAACACATTAGGTCCTAGTAGAAGATATAAAGAAAGGAATACACCTGCCTGCTTACAAACCTATGCTTTTAAAACACTGAGCTTCCTGGACCATAAAATGAAGCTTTTAAAAGGGGGTGAGGGATAGAAAAAGCTGTTTGTAAGCAGAAGCCCCAGACTTAGCAGAGGAAAAAGACACCTTTCCAATTGACCAGTTCTTCAGCAGATAGCTACCTACAAATTCCTCAATTAGTTCTAACCTCCCCTCTTTGAAACCCCCAAACCAACACTGTTCCCTCAATTCGCCCCAGGGGAAGAGTAAAAACAGGTCACTGAGCAGCAAATTCAAATCTGAAACTGAGCTTTCCTCCCTTCTACCCCAAGTGAAGAGGTTGATACATACATGCTCCTCTTCTCCTTACTGTCAACCCTGTGAAAACTAACTACCAACTTGTCCAGTTCTCTACTCCTTCCCCACTGGACATTCCTCTTCCACATTCCTGCTCCTGAAGGCCCACGGGCCCAGCCAACCCGGTGTACCGCATGACCCCACACAAGCAGCTGCTGTCAAAACCAGCATTTTTATATTTAGTGGAAAATGGTATTATTTTCCACCACAATTTCTGAAGTAATAATAGTATATCAGCACAAGAACAGGTAAAGGTGATTAAAAATCAAGATCTCCAAACTTTTGGATCTATTTTACTTCCTCAAAGAACAAGTTCTTAATGTCTGGAGCTGTACTATCTCAAACAGGAGCCACTAATCACATGTGGCTATTAGCACTTAAAATGGAGCTAGTCCAAAAACAGGAGAGTTCAAAAACGGCATTAGTATAAAATATACACCACCAGGCTTCCAAGGCTTGTAAGAAAAAAAACAAAGGATATAAAATATCTCACTAAGATTTTTTCTACTTGTTTGCATAATGAAATGATATACTGGGGGTATGTTGGGGTAAGTAAAATATTAAAATTAATCTCAACTGTTTATTTTTAGCTTTTTCAGGTGGCCATTAGAAAAATTAACATTATATACATTGTTTACATTGCATTTCACGTAATGAGTTAAGATGCTGTTGATGATGCTGTTTTTCATCCTGTGTTCAGTCCCCATCACAGGGACTGGTGGGTTCTGCATGCAGATTAGCCATCAATTCAAGTGGACTTTTAGTAACCTGAAGTTTAAGACCTTGTAGCTTAAAAATTTCAATAAATGATATCCCAATGTTAATAATCTAATTAACATCTATCTAGTCAGTGAGTCTGTAAAATAAAAGGACTTTATTAGTTTACAACTGAAATCCTCTAATAAAATAACTTACCTTTACAAACCAAGAATGATACAATCTGTCCCAAAGTTCTAGTACTTGCTTTTCAATTACAGCAGTATTGTTCACCTTATCTCCCAGAATTTTATGAAGCTGGAAGAAATATAGATATGATCTGGTTTAATATTTCAGACAACAATGCAGTAAAATTAATTCATGCTTGGTCTTTACATTTGTTCCAAATCAAACTAAAATGTTCCAGACTATTTAATTGCCTCTAGCTACCTTATGATCTTTTCTTAAATTCTACTCTTCAATATTCCTAGCAAATTTCCTTGCCTTTCTTGGCTTTTTGCTTCCCTCTATTTTTGGGTCTTTAAGAGAGCTACTTCACGTTGTAAGAGAACGGTCCTATAAAACCATGATCACTGACTCAGCAAATCCGCCCAGAGAAAAATCTGTTGCATGTGGCCCAAGTGCTCATCCATTACACAGAAATCCATGCTATATTTATCACCAGTATAAGAATTACCACAGAAAATTTTAGGACCTTAGCTACAAACACAAATATGTCCCATAGTCTGCTGAGAGATGTCAGGTGTCAGAGTTACAACCAATGAGACTGACTGGTGGGGTTTCTGGGAATCAAGTACAGTGAAACAAGATAACTTTGAGGAAAATTATTCATTATAATACCGCATGTTTTGTTATTAAAATCACAGCATAATGGTAGAAAATTTACTTATTTAAGAGAGAGAGAGAGAATTTTAAGCAGGCTCCACGCCCAGTGCAGAGCCTGACCTGGGGCTCAATCCCATGATCCTGAGATCATGACCTGAGCCAAAATCAGGAGTTGGATGCTTAACCGTCTGAGCCACCAAGGTGCCCCAAAGACATTTTTTAAAAGATAAATATGAATTTGTGGTCCCACTTTCTTACCATAACTGTTTCTATTTTTCCATATCCTCTGCAACTTTCTGCCTGTTTATAGAAATTTAGAATTCTTCATCACTTCATCACTAACTTTCATCTTCATTTTTAATGGTTCCATATTAGTTCATTAAGTTTTTCTTCTTTTAAGATTTTATTTTTAAGTAATCTCTACACCCAATCTCTACTCCCAACCCCAAAATCAAGAGTCGCACGCTCTACTGAATGAGCGAGCCAGGCACCCCACTTCATTAAGTTTTGGTATTATTTTAACATTACCTGATCAAGGAATATAGAGATGTTCCCAATTTTTAATATCACAAGTAACGCCGCAATGAACATCCTCACACACAATTTTTTTCTTACTATTAATAGTACGATAAATGTACAGGAATCAAAGGATAGAGGCACTTTACTAAAGGCTCTTGCTATGCATTGCTAAATTGTCTTCTTCAGGAATTGTACCAATTAATATTTTCCAACATTGTATGAATAAACCAATTCTTCCAGAGCCTTATGGACTGATGAACTTTAGATAATTTAATAGGTGTGAAACTGTAACCAATTATTTATTATTTTCTTCTTCAGTTACAAGAGTGACCATTTTTCCATGTTGGTTTTCAGTGTGTATTTTCTTTTGTGTGTCCTATCCACACCTTTTGCTCACTTGACACTGTCCTTATAGCCATCTGAACCAGTTTTTAGACCTATTGGATGCAAACACATCTGCCCAATATTTTCCTCTATATTTATTCATACACCAAATGCAAATGAGTGAGTATAATAAAAACCATTTATCTTTGCACAGCATTTTACAATTTACAAATGGCTTTCCCCTACATTATGTGATCTTTACAACAACCCCAAGAGTTAGGCAGAAGAAGGTTTTTATCACCTTTGTTCTTTCAAGATGAGAAAGCAGATTTAGGGAGGTCCCATGACAGGCGCAAGGTCAGGCAGCTAACTGGCAGAGGGTAGGATTAAAAACTCTAATACTCTTTCAACTCAGCATCTATAATCTATGAACAAAGAACACCTAACACAGCAAACGGCCCCAAATAACTATAAGCCACAATTACCCCTAACTTCCTTTGATTACTTTAAGTTTGTCTTCTAGGTATCACGACTGTTAGACACTCACAGACTTCCTACTACCCACCTTTTCGGTCACTGTCCGCTCAGTTTCTGGGACCCTTCCTTGCCCAGAGGAGCTCCCAGTCTAGGCCGCCCACACAGTGGCCTCTGCCGCAGTCAAGCACCATCTCAGACCCACAGCCCCTTTATCCCAGCACAACAGCGAGCAACTCTACAACACCACGACTTTTAAGGCAGAATTCAGCGTCGTTTCAAACTTGTGGTGCTGCCAACCACAGCAGAACATCACGAATACCACCCTGTGACATTACAGGATGTATCACAAATCACAAGGAAGACTGGGCCAGAGCACAGGGAGCCTGGCGGCCACATCACTGCTCCCAGAGGAATCACCAAAGCCCAGGTACTGTTGACGGTAGAGGAGATGCTCTTTGCACATGGAAGACAATGAAGCACTAAGAGTAGTCAGAATGCCGCTGGAGAGCTTTGTTAACGTAAGACGAGAAACCTCATCTGTAAAATGGGGATGGGGAATCAGTGGGCAGTTCTCTGTTCTCACTCTGCTTGGAACCTTGCCAGCATCTGCCACAGCTGACCAAGTCTTTCTTGCAAAATCTTCTCTCAGTCCTAAGACACACACAGGTAGTTCCTCCCACCTCACAGGCTGCTCCTCCTCAGTCTCCTCTGACGGCTCGCTTCTGTGACCTTCAAAAGCTTTAAGTGCTCCAGGAATCTATCTTTGGGCCTCTTCTGTCTGTACTGTCTCCTTAGGCCATGTTATGGGATAAACCGTATCCCTCCTAAATTCATATGTTGAGATCCTCACCCCTCCAGTACCTCAGAATGTAACTGTGCTTGGAGATAGGGTCTTTAAAGAAGTAACTAAGTTAAAATGAGGCCATGAGGGTGGGCCCTAATCCAATATGATTGGTGTCCTTATAAAAAGAGATTAAGAGTCAGACACAGGCAGAAAGAAGACCATGTGAAAAACACACAGGCATCCATAAGCTAAGGAGAGGCACCTCAAAAGAAACCAATCCCACCAACACCTTGCTTGATCTTGGACTTCTAGCCTGTAGAACCATGAGAAAATAAATTTCTGTTGTCTGAGCACCCAGCCTGTGGTACTTTGTTATGGCAACCCTACCAAACGAATACAGTTCATCTCTATTGATGGGTAGAGTGATAGGTACTATCTGACGATATTCAAACTTCCACCTACAGCCCCGATCTCTCCTCGGAGCCCCAGCTATGTATGTCCAATTGCCTTTTCTGATGCCTTGACTTATTTTTTTTTTAAACAATAGTATGAATTTTTTTTCAAAGATTTTTTATTTATTCGACAGAGAGAGACACAGCGAGAGAGGGAACACAAGCAGGGGGTAGTGGGAGAGGGAGAAGCAGGCTTCCCGCTGAGCAGGGAGCCCGATGCGGGGCTCCATCCCAGGACCCCGGGACCACGACCGGAGCCACCGGAGCCGAAGGCAGGCGCTTAATGACTGAGCCACCCAGGTGCCCCGTGGTGCCTTGACTTCTATATCTGCTAGGTATCTCTAACTTACCACACCCCAAACAGGATTATAGCCCCATCTATCTGTAATTCCCCACCTCACCCCCCACCCTCCCCACCACCTCCAGATCTTTCCATCTCAGGAAGAGGCACAGCTACCCTTCCAGGTGGGCTAACCAAAACTTCCCTCCCTTTCACTCCACATCTAACCCATGAGTAATTCTTGTCAGAACTAGCTCAAAAATATATCCCAGATGTGACCATTTCTCCCAATTTCCACTTCTACCAGCCTTAGTCCAAGTCATCAACATGTCCCCTGGACTACTGGAATAATATTCTTTTAGCCAGCCCCCTGCCTTCTCCATTCCTGCCCAACTCTCCATAAAGCAGCCAAAATGAGCTTTCAATATCCTAAATCAGGTCATGTCCCTTTCTGCTTTAAATCCATGTTTATCTTTGTAACTAAAATAAAATCCCAACTTCTTATCATCACCTATGGCTCGTCCTGTCACATCCCCCACTCCAGCCATGTTGGCCTTCTTTCTTTCCTTCAACCAAGCTTGTTCCTATCTCAGAGCCTTTGAATTTTCTATGCCCTCAACTTGAACATTCTTTTCCCAGTGTTGGTGAAAGCATCACCTTCTGAGAGACATTCTCTGGCATTCTAGCTAAGGCATCACCCTAGGTTACTCTCTACATTACCTGGTCACAGCACTTCTAGGACTGAAATGGTTACTTCTTGACATGTTTCCCGTCTGCCTCCTCTCATTAGAGTAAGCTCCGGGAGGGTGGTAACTCTTTCTGCTCTACTGCTTTCCCCCAGCACTTAGAATAGTGCCTGGCACATTTGTGGACTGGCTGTCACTTCCCTCATTCTAGGCATGGGAGAAGGGAGAGAGAAAACCCATTCATGACTATTAAGCAGAAAGGTTAGCTTAAGCAAGGATGTCAAATGAAGAAAGTAAACTAGATTTGAGCAAACAGCAAACTAGCAGGTCTGGGTAGAATAATGCATAGACGATACAGGAGATAAGGCTGACAAGGTAGACTGGGGCAGGCAGACAGGAATCTTCTCTGCTCATACCTAAACATACCCTAAAAAACTCTTCATTTTCTGAGTATGACCTTTTCCCCTAGCTTTAGCCCTTTTTACACTTTAGCTCTCAGGACCCAAATCTCACATGATTTTTAGCTAGATGAGATCTGAGTTTATTAGAAAAGCTAGCGCTACAGGGGCGCCTGGGTGGCTCAGTAGGTTAAGCATCCGATTCTTGATTTCAGCTCCAATCATGACCTCAGGATTGTGGGATCAAGCCCCACATTGGGCTCCCCACTAGGCAAGGAGTCTGCTTGGGATTCTCTCTCTCCCTCTCCTTTCCCTTTGCTGTTTCCCCTTCCCCTTCCCAACTCTGAGCATGCTCTAAAATTCTAACATAAATAAATAAATCTTTAAAAAAAAAAGCTACCCCTAAAATTTCAATGTTTATTTTATTTTTTTTTTTAAGATTTTATTTATTGGGCGCCTGGGTGGCTCAGTTGGTTAAGCGACTGCCTTCGGCT